>NW_010133443.1:0-755 GCF_000699245.1 Pterocles gutturalis | reverse complement strand
AAAGGATGGTTGGAACAATCGTTAATTAACAGGAGCAGAGTAACAGCCGCCCCTCGCGGGAGAGGAGAGCTTTCTGCAGCCACCCCTGCGGCGGGGGTCACTCACAGGCTTCGCAGAGACAAGGCAAAGCTAATTACCCTCCGTGCTGGCCAGACTGCCCTTCAGTGGAATTTTTTTCCCCTCGTTTCAGCCTCTCTAACTCAGCAGAGAGACAGGACCAGTCCCCAAACCATCAGCCACTTGGAGGCTGTGCCCAAGTCACCCCAAACCTTCCTTTAACGAGCCGAGCAGCCCTGTTCCCCCATCTCTCACCAGAAGGTGTTTCTCCTTCCAGACCTTGTAATTCATCTCATTTTCCCCCCTCATCTTTCAACACCCTCTTTGAAGCATCACCGTCGGAGCAGGACACACTAATCTAGAGCCCCAGCCCTTCTCCCCATTAGCAGCTCTCAGTGCTTCACCGCCCTCTCATTTGCGGATCCTGGAATTATTTTATGCAGATAGAGACACGAGCCGTTCCTGCCCTGCCAGGTGGGCACGGTGACAGAGGCAGCCTTTAGCAGCTCACCGAGCACGCTGGAGAGCCAGGAATAGCATCCTGCGGTCCCAGCGCCTGGCCTGGCGCATGATGAGGCAGGAGAGCGGTCGTCTCCGGCTCAGCGCCTGCCTGGCAGAAGTGAAGTGCTTGTTAAGCTTCTCGGCTGCTGACAGCCCGCGAACCCGCATGAGAGTCTGCAGCGGCAGGTGACGAGCTC
>NW_010133442.1:0-9111 GCF_000699245.1 Pterocles gutturalis | reverse complement strand
AATCAAAAATAAAGATTTTTATTAGAGAGATTTTAGAAGAGTAACCTGAAAGTAAGACTAAACAAAACATTTTTGTAAAATATTTTAATATTTCAATATTATTTATAAACCAAATGGCACTGGAAATGCTCCATTTTAATCTCTTTGCTCTTTTCCCCCTCTGATTCCAGCTTTTTCTTACTTCCCAGCCTTCTTTCCAGAGATATAAGAACATTATATAGCACTATTGGACTATGCTTTAACAGATTAAGTGAACAAAGATATGGAGTCAAAAATAAACAAGTGAACGTCCAGATCCTATTCCATAGGCTGCTGAAGAGAAAGAGTGAATGCACTTTTTCAGGTGCTTTTTTTTTTTTTTTTCATTTCCACAGACAGCTTCTGATAGTACCGAAAAGTCAATTTGTGCTCTGATACTGTTTATCGGTTCATTGCTAAACTCCATAATACCTGTTACAATGGTTCACAGAGCTTAGAAACCAGATATTTCTGAAAGGGGAGCAACATTATACATTTTTAACAGCGTGTTCTCTACAGCTTGGATAACCTCTGAGTGTAGCTCTGTATGTGCACTGAGAGCCTTGGGCTCTGTTTTCAGCCAGAGATTCACCTGCATCTGGCAAGGGTGAAGTAGATTTTAAGACAACACACTGCTCATTCTTGCCATACCAAACTGAGAACTACAGCTACTGCTCTTCACTTATGTAGCATTTTAGACACACAATTATTTGTTTGTTTGTTTGTTTTGTCCTGAAACACTGTGAATGAGAGGTGGATTTGCTACATTAATCATTGCTTCTCTTCTCAGCACCACCATAAACTGTCCTTTTCATTGTGATTTTTTTTTTTTACTCAGTTTCTCCAAAGGGAAAAAAGAATGGGGCATTTGTCTTTAGCAGAATGTGAGGGCTTTGAGGGGGAGGTGGCTTGCCTGTTTATTTGTTTTCAACATGATACAGAAACTACACAGTCAAGATTCTGGAAGAAATCAGATTTCACCTTTTAATCAAAAGCAGCATACAGCATTAACAAAATTGAAATAAAATTAGAAAAAAGGAACAGAAGAAGAGCAAAATGCACATGTGCCTGTTATAACTTTGTTCTTACATTTAAAATATTTTTCTCAGAGATCTATGAACATTTACTTAAGCTTTTATTTAGTAGCTATAACAATATCACAGGAGCTCTTGAATTTAGAATGGTCGTCACTGAAATAACAGTTTTTACCTTCAGTTACAAAAAAATAAATATTACTGTTCTTTCCTGTTCTATCATATACTCTTTGGTATTTCATTAAATTGATTTTATGTCAACCGTGTCATGTATTTCAAGGGATTTCATGTTCTCAGAAGCATGATCTACCAGGAGAAAACAAGTGTTCTCAAAGGACACAAATTATGTACAACAGGAAAGAAATACTTAACTCCAGAATGGAAACCTACAAATTACTGAACCACTTGAAAAACACTTCTTTATTCATACAAATGAGTCTCTTAATTTAAACTAGTTCATTACAATGAATAAGGCAGCGGTAGCATTTTAGCCATCATGGCAACGTTTATTTTATTTGGAAAAGATCATTACTGCTTATAAAGAAGTAGCGTAGAGGTAACCACTACTTACAGATCCTTGAAAACTCTTGATATGTCTTCTTATACACAATCTTAGTATTAGATAGTATGTTTGAAAAAGGCTTTATTAAGGGTAAAATTTATAGTAAGAGTACTGCAGGGAAACTGGAGATCGACAGTACAAGTCTGCATCAGGTTTCTCGTTGTTAAAGCTGCAGCCCATGTTTACAGTCATGACCTGCTGAGCTTGCTCTCCATCTTTAATCATGATTCAGACATGTAGTGTTCAGGGATGACCTCCAGCAGCTCCAGCCCAGGACCTGGAGTCCAGCTCAGTGTCTAGGGACCCAAGGTCTCTGCTCAGGCTGAGGGATGCAGCCACTGCTTTCCTGTTTGCTGGGCACATACCCCAAAGAGACGCACTGGGAGGCTGGGGTGGGGGGGGGGTGGGCAGTCACACAAATGCACACAATCATTCTTCCCACAGGCATCGCATACCTGTAAAGTCCCCCCAGATACAAGCATGGACCCTTCGCCCACCTGATACCCTATCCCAAACCTGAGGACCCCTATTTGACAAGTGATCCAGCTTGATGTTTGCTAGCGGATACACACGCACACCCCCATGCACACTCAGCTGGGGGAAGATACAGACACTCGCCCTTAGCAGCCAGCACCAGGCACACAGGCTGTGACCCACCGTCCTGCTCCAGCTGCCAGCACTGAGCCTCCCACTTGTCTCACTCACCCCAGTCCCTCCAGTAGCTGGTTTTTGGAGACACACACTCTTCCCGCCCCAGTGGCTGCAGGGTGAAGACCCCCACTGGCACCAGTAGCTGAATGCTGTGTTCCCATGTGTGCCAGTAGCTGACACCGCTGACCAGGGGCACCCACAGCCCCAGTCTCACTCCAGGAGCTGGCACCCAGTCAACTCATGTGAATCCTCCCAGTAACTGGCACTGAGTCCTTGCAATAAGAATACATACAGGATAGAGAACGAGATTACAGAGGGAAAGGGTTAAGAAAAGATGAGAAGACAGGACAGACTGCAGTGATCAGCTGCTGTGGTCAGCTGGACAATCATGCCGACCAGTCCTGTTTTACACATGACTGACCCCTTTTATATCCCTTTCTGCCTAATGTCCTCTCTGTTCCTTCCTTCTCTTCCTTCCACTTCACACTGCCTCATAAGTTGCCACAGTCCCACCGACCACCTCCAACATCCTGGACGTTCAGGTGTGCATCCCTATCTGTTGCAAAGTCTGGGCTGGTTCTCTTTGAACTGACTCCTGCAGTTTCTTGGGAGTCCATCAAGTAGTGTGACTGATTAAACTTATTTCTTCTCATTATCTCCCGTGTTGCTTGTTTAGCAGGCTCACATCTCTGTATGTGTTTCTTACTGCCTTCCACTTTCCTCCTATCTTCCCATTTTGACAAAGGTCCTCAAGGAGGTGATCTTACTGAACTAAATGTTCTCAGACTCCACCTTTATCAATTTGTGCAGCTTACCAGATGTTTTTCCTGTTATTCTCTTTGTTTGCTGGTTGGGTTTGTGCGTCTGTATGTTTAGCTTTCTTCTCTTCCTTATCATCCCATTTGACAAGGTCCTTGATCAGATAACTGCAAGGGAATTCCTCTCTCATTCCACATATCCTTACACTAAACAGAAGTCTATATGATAAATACCAAAGGTAGTAAAAAAAACAAAAACAAAACAAACAAAAAAACCCACCATAACCAAAAAACTTTCTACTTTTTGACAGACAGATGTTTTGCATGGATATACCATTTTTTGTTGCTCTTCTTGTTATGAATTTCAGAAATAGTGGCACTATTAGACAGAAACAGGGTAAGACAAGAGAAACCTTGCTTTAAGCAGCTGCTGCGAACCAGAAAGGCCCTAATCAGTCATGCATTCTGTCTGTCACACAAATCTATCTCCTGGACTGCTGTAGGATTATGGTCTTTATTCTGGCCTTCATGAAATTCCAAGAAGGTTAAAGTTCCATTCTACCACTAAGAAAAAGCAAAAGGTTTAAGTTAAATATTTATTTTTATTTTCACCTTGAAACATAGTTGTTCTCTGGACCACCTTAATGATGATGAAAATATAACAAATTAAGTAAAAATTTCAAATGTTTCCTTGTAGAAAATTGTATTATCGAAATTCTACTTTTTTATCAAGGTAAGATTTATTGTTGTCTTCTTATATAATTTAAAGTTAGACTCTGCTTCTGGCCTTAACTCCAAAAATTATACTGAAATAAACTAAGTAATGGTGTTATTGTGAGGATTATTTAATTTAAAAAGTGCCCCAGGGCTTAGAAAGATTGTATAATTTTAAGTCCTATTATTAGTCATTTTTCAATTAATTTGCTTGTTTGATAAGTGTTAACTAGCAGAGAAAAAGTCCTGGACAATGTTTTCACTGAGAGCTTAATGAGCAAAATGCTTTTCCACAGAAGGCTTGTGATATCCCATATGAAAATCATGACGCTCAAATATTCTGTGAACGATATAGTCTATTCCTCACAAACAGCATAGATAAGTATTATAATATCTTTTCCTTTGAAATTTTTTCTTAACTGACAAGCCAAACAGAATCCCAGTGACTCAGAGGTTCTGTCAGAACTTTACTAGAGGCATTTTTTAATAAGTCAACAAGCAAGTCTTACAATTTATAAAAATTAATAATTGAATTTATGTATCTCTTGACATACAAAAGTCAAAAAGTTACACCAATATAAAATAAAAACAATGTAAATTTACCTGAGTACTGGAACTTGTTTATATTTTTTAGTTGAAACTTGATATACAGGAGATTATAACTGAATATAACAAATATAATTAATAGAATGAATATTATGAGTTGAAATAAAATTGGTAGTGGGTAAAATGTAATAAGTATGTATGTTTTATAATAGACCATATGAACTGAAAAATATAATCTATCAGATAGAATCTCAGCATAGAGTATAGTTTGTATTCTTTGTACTCCCATAAACTTGAAACAGATAAGGAACACTTACATGGAAATGAGAAAACCTACATAAATATATGAATCTAACCTTGATTCAAAACTTACCTCCAGTCTAGATTTATATCAGCAATTTAACTTGGGCTTACTGGCATGAAACTGGAATAATATAGCAATGAACTGAAGAAATATCTAGCTAATGATAGCGAAATTACTCACCGCAAATAGCTCCAACCTTACACTTCTCTTTGAGACTCTGATTTCTTTATACTGTTCTGTAAATATTAGTACTTTAGTGGCATCATTTAGCCTTACTGAAGACACTTAAAGATGTCTAAAAATAAAAGTAAAATGCAATTTACTTCTGCTGTAACACCCCGTTACACCACAACAGCAGAAATGGTCTTCATTCTGCATAAAAAACTTGTCCAGACAGATCTTTTTTATTATGTGAGAATTTGTATTTCTAAACTGTTTTTCATGTAATGAGTCTGCTTTTTAACTAAATATGTCAGGTTTTTCCCTCATGCGGTATTGATGCTTTTAGATGTCTTGTTTACTTTTTTATTAAACTCTGCTATTGTAAAAACAAACTTGCAATTTTCTAATTGTGTAATATTGAGTTCCAGTTTCATTACACCTAACTTTAAGTACCTTAAGTTAAGAGTGTAGTGTCCCTGAACATTCAGAATTTGTGACTGTAGTAATAGTTCCTATGAATGTATGTTTCCTTATTTGCTAACTGTTTAGGTACCTTAGGTGGACTACACTCTAAAATTAAATTCTGAAGTATCTAAATTTAAAGCATAGTTCATACAGTTAGAAGGAAGAATTGCTTATTTATTGCAGTTGGCAGGAAAAGGTTTCATACTCTTCTCTCCCAAAGAGATGGATGGCAACTAGTTGATCATGAAGCAAAAAATGGAATTAAGACTCCCTTGGATGCTCCTAATTAAACTTTGGAACTGTCATTTCAGAAGAAGGTACTTCTGTGCATCTGAAAGATGAACGGAAGGAACCATGGGGAAAAAAATTAACAATTCCAAAGAGACAACTGGATTCTCAAGTGTAGGTCAAGACTTCCAGATTACTTCTGACAACAAGTCAATACACATTAGATATATTTTCTTATTCTATTCAGAAATCCTGTATGTTTTAAAATCTGAGAATGACATCAGCAAAGGTCTGATGCATTTTATCATTATAGGATAATAGTGCACAAAAAAACCCAAAATCCTGAAGCAATCTTGTATACTCCATTTGCTTACGAAGATGTTATGGGTTTTGTCTGGAGGCAAGGGAGGGGTTAAAGTGGTGGCTTCTTTTTTTCTAAATGACTCTTAACAGTCACCCCCATCCCCCCCAAGCGTTTGGTAAAAGGGGGGGTGACTGGGGGAAGGGACACCACCACTATCACGTAGCCTTTTTTTGTATGCTCCCGCCCCAGACCAGAGCTGAGCCAATTGTCACCTCTGCGAATAACATATTTAGGAAGGGGCACAGAACAATAGGTTGGCGTGGCATGGCCCCCGGGCAGGGCATGGCTCGGGCAGCCGGTCCGTTTTTACCCGCCTTCTCAGCTTCTGCAAACCAACCTTGCTGTAGCCCAAGCCTCCGCCATGGCTCGCCTGGGAGCCCTCTTTCCTGGGAGCTGATGAAGATCTTCAACAGCGGAGAAAAGAGAAGAGGTATGCTTAAAGAGATGGCCACGCAGGTACTGAGTCGGAACCATGGAAGAGAACGCTCTCAGCACTTCCCTTGCCACGTGGTGAAGAAAAGAAGCAGCCATGGAGGACCCCACGCTGGAACTAGAAGCCCCACGCCGGAGTCGGGGGAGCCGCCAGGGGACTGAAGCCCCTTTGGAAACTCCACATAGCAGCTGGGAGAGACTGTGATGAGAAAGGAGCAGCAGTGCAGCAGACTGACTGCACCCCCCACTTTTCCCCCCCGCCATGTGCCGCTGGGGGGGGAAGAAGGTACAGAACAAAACCTTTGGGCTTTGGGACGAAGGCAGGGGTGGGGGAGAAGTGCCTTTGTGTAAGATGTGGTTTCTCTCTTTCAGTATCCTGCTTCTTGTTGTAAATAGTTAATAAATTCAGTTGTTTTATTGTTCTTCATGAGTCATGTTGGTTTCTTGCCCGTGACCCTAAGTGGTGAGTGAAACCCTCCCTGTCCCTGCCTCAGCCCACCAGGTGTTTAGGAAAACTGTCCCCATGGTTTTGTAAACCACGACAGGTGAGTACTTTTCTCTCTGTGCTAGGGATGGAAAGCACAGATGCATTGCATGGTCTTCTGACTGTACCTTTTAATCTGATTTCTTCCGGGCTAGGTTCCAGAAGCTAATTTTGACAGGGAGTACAGACCAAAGCTTGTACTAATGGGGAAGCACCCAGGGACAATGGGGGAGCCCTCTCACTCTCCTTAAGAAAGTGGGATAATTGAGGGCCCATTGGAAGTGTCTGAAAATAAACATGCACAATCTATAAAACAAACAGGACCCTGAGATGACAGACCAGCCCTCAGCTGGAAACAGCCAAGTGGGGAGACAAACAACAAACAGGAATTGAAGGAGATCAGTGTTGGGTCAGCTGAAGGCTGAGGAAGACAGGAAAAAGGCAGAGTGGATAAACAAAAAGAGTGGAACTTGTAGCAACCATGAGTCTGTGTTCAGTTACAGAACTACAATATCACAGGAATTAAAGCAACATGGTAGGACAAATGCTTGCTGTTCTGGAATGAGGTGATGAACAGCTATAAACTCTTTCTTTTTAACTCTTTATGGAAGACAAGGAAAGTTGCATTCTACCAAAAGGAGCAGCTCACATGAAATGAAGCTGACTGAGAGCTTGTGAGTTGGAGTCAGAGGGGATAGAGATACAGACAGCCCAATCAAAAAAAGGAACCAGACAAGCTTCGTTTAAACAACTGAAAGAAGTTCCCCTGTTGTAAATGATGGTTCCCACAGGGGACTCTAACCACTTTGACATCTGCTAAAAGGGCAGCATGTTGGGATGACAAATAGTCCAGTAGATCTCAATAAAGCACTGATGACAGTATTCTGCAGTAAGTGCTGGCATAATTGCACACTTGCAGCCCAGAAAGCCAACCGTGTCCTGGGCTGCATCACAAGCAGCGTGATCAGCAGGTCAAGGGAGGTGATTCTCCCTCTCTACTCCACTCTTGTAAGACCCCACCTAGAGTACTGCATCCAGCTGTGGGGACCCCAACATAAGAAAGACAAGGACCTGTTAGAGCAAGTCTAGAGGAGGGCCTTGAAGATGATTGGAGGGCTTGAGCACCTCCCGTAAGAGGACAGGCTGAGAGAATTGAGGTTGTTTAGCCTGGAGAAGAGACAGCTCTGGGGGGACTTTATAGAGGCCTTCCAGTACTTCAATGGGGGCTTATAAGAAAGCTGGAGAGGGACTTTTTACAGGAGCACACAGTTAAAGGACAAGGTGTAATGGCTTTAAACTGAAGGAGGGTAGATTTAGAATAGATATTAGGAGGAAGTTTTTTACTGTCAGGGTGGTGAGACACTGAAAAACATTGCCATGGAAGTTGTGGATGCCCCATCGCTGGAGGTGTTCAAGGCAAGTCTGGATGAGGCTTTGAGCAACCTGGTTTACTGGAAGGTGTTCCTGCTCATGGCAGGATGATTGGAACTAGATGACCTTTAAGGTCTCTTCGAACCCTAACCATTCTATAATTCTATGATTCTATGATTCTGTGATTCTGTGATTCTATGATTCTATGATAAGGTGGCAAGGAGTAGTCTGCTGGGCCTGCAACTGAACCAATATAGGAAAACTAGTAAATGCAGTTTTTGATTGCAGTGATCCCAAGAGAGTAGGATTTTTAGGAAAGTGAGGAAAACAGGTAGCAGAATAAACCCTGACCTTCAGTATATCAGATTTCAGCTTGTTAGGGACATGTTAGGCAGAATCCTATAGAAGGCTATTTTGAAGTTCAGTAAAGCTGTTTGATCTTCAAGGTCACAATCCATACTGCACAAGTGCTGTTGATGCTGACGTACAACAAAACAGGCAGTGATTGCAGAAGGTGAACTAACCAAACAAGCACCAAACTTGAATTTATAAAGGAAGTGAATGGAAGTTGGAAACTATCAAGCAAGAGTAAACTAGGATCTCTGGAAAGGCAAAGATGGAATTAGGAAAGCAGTTGAAACCCGTAAGGTATGTGATAGGCAAGAAGGCTTCTCTGTGCATTGACAGCAAAAAGAAAGCAAAGATTTTAATCCACTGTCGGATGGAGTGGGTGACCTAAAGGAACAAAGAAAGGCTGTCTTTTGCCACAAGAGGCAATGTCTTCGCTTGAGTCTTTACTTTAGGCGAGGTCTATTCTGACACCTCCCAGGTGTCTGGCTTCGTGGATGAACATTGGAAGTAATTTATTTTTAGTTCACTGAGGCTTTAGATGCCCTCTCCTGTAAAAGACTGAGGGGATATAGACTGAATTGATGTCTCAGTACACTGTTGGTGTGAAGAGGTATTAGTCTAACTGGAATTATTTCTAGTAATTACATATATATTTATAGATATATGT
>NW_010133441.1:0-1179 GCF_000699245.1 Pterocles gutturalis | reverse complement strand
GACACCTGGACCCCCGTCGTGGTGAACGTGGCACCTGCCACCCTCACCCTGGCGCACCAGCAGGTGGGGCCCGCGGCACTGTCCCCACGCTGTCCCCACGGTGGTGTCGCCATGGCTGCCCCCGCGTGGCAATGTCCCCACGCTGTCCCGACAGTATCCCCATGGCTGTCCCCCCACAGCACTGTCCCCACAGTGTCCCTGCGGCACTGTCCCCACAGTGTCCCCACAGTGTCCCCACAGCGCTGTCACCACGGCACTGTCCCCACAGTGTGCCCACAGTGAGCCCCCAGTGTCCCCGCGGCACTGTCCCCATGGTTGCCCCACCATGGCAGTGTCCCCAAGGCGGTGTCCCCACATCTGTGTCCCTGTTGTGGTGTCCCCATGCCTGTCCCCCCATGGTGCTGTACCCACGGCAGTGTCCCCATGGCCATGGCACTGTCCCCACAGTGGTGTCCCCATGGCAGTGTCCCCATGGCCATGGTGCTGTCCCCACAGCACTGTCCCCCTGGCAGGTGCAGCGGTGACCCTGTCCCCAGATGCTGGCGTTGACACTGTCCCTGTCCCTGTGACCCTGTCCCTGTCCCCAGACCATGGCCGTCCTGTGACACTGTGACCCTGTCCCCAGACCCTGGCCGTGCTGTGACACTGTCCCTGTGACCCTGTCCCTGTCCCCAGACCATGGCCGTCCTGTGACACTGTGACCCTGTCCCCAGACCCTGGCCGTGCTGTGACACTGTCCCTGTGACCCTGTCCCTGTCCCCAGCTGTGTTGTGACCCTGTGACATTGTCCCTGTCCCCAGACCCTGGCTGTGCTGTGACACTGTCCCTGTGACCCTGTCCCTGTCACCAGCCCCTGGCCGTGCTGTGATATTGTCCCTGTCCCCAGACCCTGGCCATGCTGTGACATTGTCCCTGTCCCCAGACCCGGGCCGTGCTGTGACACTGTGACCCTGTCCCTGTCCCCAGCCCCTGGCCGTGCTGTGACCCTGTCCCTGTCCCCAGACCCTGGCCGTGCTCTGCGAGTGCCGCGTCCGGTTCCTCTCCTTCATGGGCATCGGCCGCGACGTTCGCTCCTTTGCCTTCATCATGGCGACTGCACCTGGCGCCTTCCGCTGCCACATGGTCTGGTGCGAGCCCAATGCCGCGGGGCTCAGCGAGGCGCTGCAGGCGGCCTGTGTG
>NW_010133440.1:0-21867 GCF_000699245.1 Pterocles gutturalis | reverse complement strand
AAGAGCTGAAGTAACTAAGCTTTAAAGACCTAATGAAGCTAAAACTCCCTGAAAAGCTTGGGGTTTGTGTTAATTATATCAGTGTAGTTTTTAACTGAAAACAACCAAATTGTGTATGAGATAGAGCCAAGAGCAGGACAAGGTGGTCTGTCAGCAAGCCCCTGACTGCCCACGCAGCTGCAGGAGGCACCAAACACGGGGAAGCTGGAAGGTGCTCAGCTCAGAAGTGCCGGCACCTCTGGTCTGGAGTCATGTCCTGATGGCCAACAGCAAAACTGCAGCTCCGGGAGCACCTCTGGGAAAGAAGAAAGCCTGGGCATGCTGCTATTCTGTCATACCTCATATGGCACATCAGACTGCCCAGCTCCACTTTTGTCACTGCTCAACCTGCATAAATATATTTTTCAATTAGTGTGGAAGGCACTGCAATGACAAGCAAGGAGACTGAACTAAATTAGGCTGAAAATGCATGACAGACTTTCTCCCAAGCCTGCCTTTCTACTTTGCAGCCCACTTGACCTTCTGCTCTGCGGCTGCGGCAGTGCTGAGCCCTCCCTTTCCTTCATTCCCCCACCAGTTTTGCTGCGATGCCAGCCTGTGGCTTGGCTCTCTTAGTGCCATTAGTATCACAGGGCAATGAGGTGAGCGCAGGGAAAGTGCTTCACAGTTCAGGGCAGAAAGGAGCCTTACATGCCTCCCAGGACAGAACTGGGATTCTTCCATCTGACTCCAGAGAGGGAGGAACATCTTTTCCGTCAAACACCATTGTGTGTTGGTGGGGAGGGAGAGAAAAATGCAGCCCCACACTGCATTAATTAGAGCAGCAGTGCAGCTCTAAGAGATGTAAATCTGTTTTTAGACAGCCCAGTAATGAATCAAAACTCCTGCAGCCACATGACACAAGGTACAGAAGCAGTGCCCACCCACCCTTGTGAACCTACACACTTCACACCCGATGGGGTTTGCTGTCAGCCAGTGTAATTGCACACCAGAAAAGGCATCACTTGTCCTTCCACAGCACGTCAGAAGATAGGATGAAGCATAAAGTCAGAATAAATGTCCTGATGTACTCAGGCTAATCTAACAGAAGGGAAATTGGGTATTTACTCCTGATCGGGATCAGATTCATCCTGCTGGGCCATGTGGTATTGATCAGTGTGAAGTTGCATTTGGCAGTGATGGCAGTGAGAGCTACTGTCCCAAGCCCAGGAGAAGCATGGGCAAGTCCACGGTCCATGGAGCTAGGTAGCCTCACAGAGAACCGGAAAGCATAGGGAACCATTCAAGTGGGACAGGCTTTTCTGCAGTGCCTTCACCCTAGCAATACCCAGGATGCAAACTAGGTGCTGAGGTAGGGCACTGCTGCTGTTTTTTCTGTCCTCCTTCCTCAGTCACCCTGATAATAAGTAATGCAAAGGAGAGGTCCAAGGTATTTCCATTATCAGTGAACAAAATGTCTTCAACTTCACAGTGTTGCAAATAATCTGTTGAGGACAGTGCAGGAAACTTGAGCTGAAAATTTAGCAACATTTTTACTTAGCACACACGGAGCTTGGAAAAAATATGAACTAAAAAAATCACTGCAGTTAAGAGTTGCACTATGAAAATCATCAGACCGAAGCAATGTTTTCTGTAGTTTCAAGAGGTCATCTTTATGATAGTAATCAGGTTATACTGGGCATGGTGAGTGATACCATTTACATGTCTTTCATGGGTCCAAGGTGCTTTTGTGTTCTGTCCCTGGGTTGAAATACTTTAATAAAAAAATCAACATGATAGTTCTATTTGACATGTAGTGAAAAAAGTTTAAGAGAGAATAAAATGTTTCTGTTATTGGAGCTGAACCTTCTTACAATTTTTTTGTATAAATTTTTTTTTCACTGATTATAACTTTTGGTCTGTTGCAGCCAGTGCTCTGCACTTTCAGGCACCAGAAATATGCTGTCTGTAGCAATGGCACCTTCAGGAATACTTTGAAAAGATCTGTAGGAGCCAGGATCAAAATTACTTAACCCACTTGTTCTTAATACCTTTCCTGAAAAACTATTCTAGAACTCCTCTCCTCTATGAACTGGAAGCTGTCCTCTGATTTCCAGCCGGGACTCATGCACAGCCAGTTTCCCATTTAGAAGAGCTCTTTTCTCTCTTTCATGTTTACACTCTGAATTTGTTTCACTTCAGATGTTTCCTGAAGTTCATCTATGGGAATCTCACGTTGTATTCCAGATAATTTCTCAGCACAGGCCTATAAACAGGTGTTAGTTTTGGGGGCTATATCTGGGTAATCTCTGATCTTTATCCTGTACTGACTGCAAGCAGCCCCTTTGCTCTAAGAGCATTTTTCTCTGTTTTTCTTATTTTGTTGTTAATTTTCTAACTCAGCTTGGTATTTGGCAATGCTTTACTTCTTCCCAGTACTTCTTAAGCAACAAGAAGTGGCCTGCTTTGTTGTGTATGTCTTCATTTTACTCTCAGCAGGCTCTTTCAATGTTCCTGATATTTTTTTAAAGGATAATTGTTCATCCGGTTGACCATGGAAACCTTCCCCTTTTGGTTAGAACACAAACTTAACATAGTTAATGTATCTAGTTTTTATATCTTTACAGTAAAAATACTCTCAGCCTTTTCCACAGTCAAGACCTTTAGTTTTCAAAAGCATTAACTAATTCTCTTCATTTTATCAAAACTTATCTTTTCAGACTCAGCAAAACTTTTATTCCGTAAACCTACTTGTGTTCATGCATCCAAAAAAATTCAGATTAATCAGTTCAAAGTTATTTTCTCTCCTCACCTGTCCTGAAAGGTCCGTCCTACTTTCCAAAACCTCTGTCTGGTAGAAAAAAATCTGTTGACTAGCACATCTTGGAACTTACATATCTGGGCACTGTTAACATTTTGCTCCAGATCATCACTAAGAATTGAGAGTTGTAGGAGACAGTGATTTCAGATGTCCTGGCTTGGAGCAGAATAACAGTGCTTTGTAGCATCAAAAATTAATTAGTGGTAATATCCTATTCCCTTCTAAACCCTGGTGTAATTGCCTGTGTGAATACTTAAATTCTTTCACAGAAACCTTAAGCAGTTTGGGCTCTATCACTTTGCTTAGCATCTTGCAGAAAGTTCTGGGGTTTCAGAGGGATACATACATAAAATGACTTTGTTGTCATGCTGCCACTCTTACAGCTGAGATTGAAGGCACCGCAAAGACATCCATTGACTTGTTTGTGTGGATCGCTATCTCGGGTCAGTCAGAAATGACCCTACAAAGAGAGGGTCTGTTCCAAGGCTGTGGTGTGTCCTCTCCGCGGCCTTCAGACACATGGGATCTGCCAGGTCTTTGCAGTCGGGAACTCATCCGTTTTGTATTCCACCCAGTGCTATCTGCATGCATAGCCAGGACTGCCAGCATCCTCACACCATGGCTGCCAATGCTGTTGTGTCTGCCTGATCACAGCACTCCCCCAGCTCCCTCTGTGCTTTCTGCAGAGATGAGTTGGGTACCTCTGTTTTCATAACTACTACAGGCTCACTTTCCATCACTATGTCTCTCCGTTCATTGGGTAGGCAGCAGTGACAGCTGTGCCCACGTGAATCATCCTCTGTGGGCATTAACCAGGCTCTGCAGGCCTGGTGGCACTTGCTAGCTCAGGCAGAGGAGCAGTCCTGGTGAAGAAGACCCCAAGGGTGGGGTGTCTGGACGAGGAGTCTGCTGCCATCTGGAGAAGGGCCTGGCAGGGTCGTTGTGCAAGCAGAGCTGCAGCAGAGCCTGTGGCTAGGCCGGGTGTGTGCTCAGAGGAGTAGCTCTCAGGTAGGACGGACGTAGCCACAGGTAACGTAGCTCAACAGGTACCAAGAAGTGGCTGTCTGCTTGGTGATGGGCCAGACATGAAACACCTTCACCACACAGACTGCTTACAGCCAGGATTACAGACTCTTAAAGATGTGCTGATAATCAAACCAAAAGCTTGGGGGTAGCTGTCGAAGGAAAAATACAAGGTACTAGTAGGAGAAAAGAGCAAACTAGCTCATCAGTGCAGGGAGAGTCTCTCTCAGTGACTTCTTATCATACCACGCACAGACTTTAAAAAATGCAGTAGAATTAACCAGCATTTGAAGCTGCCCTCTTGAGAATTTACTTGAATACAATATGTTTCAATTATTGTGTATTCAAAATTCCCGTGCTGGTATACAATCTGCAGAGACTTATAATGTGTGTTGGTTGAAATCTGAGCTAAATTAATATAATTGTTTCATTTTTTTTTTTTAAAAAAAAGAGAAATAATCTACTTGGCTGCAAGTGCCTTGAGAAATGTTAAGCAGAAAAGAGAGAGAATAACTGGGGATTGATTCTGAAAGCAGATCTTACAGGCCAATTGCTCAGAGCCAGTGCCAGAAAATAAAGGAAATCTTCTTTTATTAAACATGATTGCTGTGACCTTCTCTGGTTAACCTACAGAAGGAAAAATGAGCTATGTACTGTACGATTTGCTGTTATTACAGCTGGGCTGTTTTCCAGTGAACCTGTAGGAGCTGGAATGTTTATTTTGATTTATTTTTGCTTCGCTTTTGTTCAGAGCAAAATTGAATGAAACATCTAGGACTGCACATGTGTACCCATTTCTCTTTGAGAACTGTGGCTGCGACCCCTGCTCTCACCTCTTTTCTCTCTGTGAACATCACAGCCATGCACATCCCTATCTCCCTCCTTCCCCGTACAGAGAGGCTCTGCCAGGAGAACTGAGCGTTGTCCTCCTCTCGGCGCAGAGATCACAGCTGTACCTGACCCTTGAGTAAGGGCTGATAAGGTAAGCTTTCTCTTATCTATCTTCTTCTGAGGCGAGCACCACTAACGCTCCTCTGGGGATTACATAAATGAGATGGAGAGCAGCGATGTGATGTATTTATGTGGAGTAGAGTCCAGAGGGCCCCACTGTGCCTGGGATATGCACAAGCATTGCTCCAGAGATCTCCCGCTGCAGGGACACCACAGGGACAAAGCAAAGACTGGCAGTAACAGTGGAGGGACAAGGACAGTGCTGTCGTGTGTGTGCTTGGGTATTCTTGTCAGCCTCGGAGGTGTTTTGCAGAGGTACACTAATGTATGCAGCATAATCAAGAGCATAAGAAAATCCCCACAGAATCCAGACTCGGTGAGCTAATTGTGGATTAGGTCATTTTCTGTGTGCCTTCCAAGATGACTGCATATACCTAATTAAAATGCCTAGTGTATTTTGCTTAGCCCAACTGGCGATGGAGGAGGAAGGTTATTGGTCTGGTGTCTAGGGTAATGGCAGGGCTGATTATTATGTGGATTGGAATTCAGTGGGCTTTCAGTTTCCGAGGAATAAAGTCATCAACAACACTTAATCACAATATTACTTTAAGGAACAGTCAAATTACTAGAATTTTTTTCTAAAATCATAAGATTCCACTTATTCATCTTTCTGTGTCATTTCTTGGCCACAGCTCTCACTTCAAGAAAAAATACGTATTTGACTTATATTGAGAACAAAGTTATTTAAAGTGTGTAACAATCACAGAATGGTTGAGGTTGGAAGGCACATGGAGGTTATTCAGTCCAACCTCCTGCTCAAGCAAGGCTACCTAAAGCTGGTTGCCCAGGACCATGTCCAGCTGGGTTTTGACTATCTCCAGGGATGGAAACTCCTCAAACTCTCTGAGCAACCTGTTCCGGTGTTTGATCACCAGTAAAAAAAAACCAAACGTATTTGTTATGTTGAAACAGAATTTCCTGGGTTTCCATTTGTGCTCATTGCCTCTGACCTTCCACTGGGCACCGATGAGAAGAGTCTGGCTCTGTCTTCTTTAGTCTCTTCCAACATCAGGTATTTATACAGATTAATAAGATCCCCCTGAGCTCTCCCTTCTCTGAGCTGAACAGTCCCCACTCTCTCAACCTTTCCTCATACATCAGGTGCTCCAATCCCTTAAGTATCTTCATGGTCCTTTGAGGCACTCTCTCCAGTACGTCCATGTCTCTCTTGTACTGAGTAACCCAAACCTGAACACAGCACCCCAGATGTGTCTCACCAGGGCTGAGCAGAGAGGAAGGATCACCTCCCTTGACCTGTTGGCAACATGCTTCCTAATGCAGCCCAGAAGGCAGCTGGCCATCTTTACAACAAGGGCACACTACTGGCTCATGGTCAGCTTGATGTCCACCAGGATCCCTGAGCCCTCTGCAAAGCTGCTTTCCAGCTGGTTGGTCCCCAGTGTGCACTGGTGCATGGCATTACTCATCCCAAGAGGCAAGACTAGGCATTCCCCTTTCTTGAACTTGGTGAGATCCCTGTCATACCATTTCTCCATCCCATCGAGGTCTACCTGAATGGTAGCACAACCAGCTGCTGCCTGAAACCCTCCTCCCTGTTTTGTATCTTCTGCAAACTTGTTGAGGGTGCACTCTGTCCCATCGTCAAGTTTATTAATGAAGATGTTAAACAGTATTGAACCCAGTATCCACTCTGGGGTACTCCACTGGTGCCTGGCCTCCACCTGGACTTTGTGCCACTGATTACAATCCTCTGAACCCAGAAGCTCAGTCAGTTTTCAGTCCATCTTACCATTCACATATCTAGCCTGTACTTCATTAGTTTGTCTGTGAAAATAGACTTGAATAAAGTCAGGATAAACAATGTCCACAGCTTTCTCCTTATCCACCAGTCATCTCATCTTAGAAGCCTGTTCAGCTTGACAAGCATGATTTCACCTCCATAACCCTCACAAATCCATGCTGGCTTCTTCCAGTCACCATGTTCTTCTTCATATTTTTGGAAATGGTTTCCAGTATTACTTGCTCCATCATCTTCCCAGGGATTGAGATGAGGATGATCAGCCTGGAGTTCCCAAGATCTTGCTCTTCTTGAAGACAGAAGTGACATTTACTTTCTCCCTGTCCTCAGGAACACTGTCCTGCTTTGTTTCTGTCCTGATCACCACAATCTTTCAAAGACATTTGAGAGTGGCCTTATAGCAACATTGGCCAGCTCCCTTAGCACTTGCGGGTGGCTCCCATCAGGTCCCATGGACGTCTGTATGTTCAGTTTGTTTAAATGTTTCATCAACTGGTCCTCCTCCAGTGAGAGCAAGTCCTCCTTGCTCCAGACTTTCCCATGAGTCTCAGGGGCTTGGGTTTGCTGAAGACAGGTCTTACCAGAATGACCATCACAAAGATGACATGGAGTACCTCAGCCTCTTCCCTGTCCTTTGTCACCAGATCCCCTTCCAGCTTCAGAAGCAGGCCCACAGTTTCTCTTTTGCTGCTGATGTAACTGTAGAAGTCCTTCTTGTTGTCCTTCATACCCATCACCATATCCAACTCCATGTAGGCTTTAGCTCTCCTAACCCATCCCTGCACACTCCAACAGAGTCTGGATTACTTATGGGTGACCTGACCCTTCTTCTACCTGCTGCATGCTTCTTTTTTGTGTTTGGGTTTTGTCAGGAGCTCCTTGTTCATCCATGCAGGTCTCCCATGGCCTTTGCTTGACATCTTGCACGTGGGGATGGACAATTCTTGAGCTTGGAGGAGGTGATCCTTGAAAATCAACCAACTCTCCTGGACTTCTTTCTAGGACCATATTTCAATGGGATTCTTCCAAGCAGCAATCGAAACAGGTTAAGATCTGCTCTCCTGAAGTCCAGCATTGTGGTCCTGCTCTTTTCACTGCTCCTTCTTCTCAGGATCCTGAACTACACCATTTCATGGTTGCTGCAGCCAATGCTGCCCCAGCCTTCACATTTCTGACTATTTTTTCCCTGTTTGTAATTCTGAGGTCCAACAGGTTGTCCCTCTTGTCATGTCTTCAGTCACCTGTGTCAAGAGGTTATCATCAGCGTACTCCAGAGACTTCCTGCTTGTGCGCTGCTGTGTTGCCCATCCATCAGAGACTGGGGTGGTTGAAGTCCCCCATGAGGATGAGGGCCTGTGAACAGGCAGCTTCTTCTAGTTCCCTGAAGAATTTTTTTTATTTTTGTTTTTTTAGGTTACTAGAGTAGCAACTATCTGAGCAAGGATTACTTACCTCCATTCTGCTTTGTTTTCAGACATTTAATACAATTTTCCACATCTTCCATCTTTAATGCTGAAGTTTTGCAGAAAGCATGACTAACCCAATTTTGAGTAAAATTGGGTTAGTCATGCTTGAGACTGCTGCTCATTTTCTTGAGCCCTGGGTTCAAATTAGGAGCACACCAATGATTGGGGAGGTGACTCCAGCCTAACTTGGTGTCTGTTCCTGACCCTACTCTCCCAGATCTCCTGTCTTCTCCTCCTCAGCACCTCCCAGCTACGTTTACCCTATTTGTCCCTGTGCTTCCCCTTGCACCAATGAGCCATGCAGCACCTGCTAAGCAATGCCCAGTGCCCAGAAGAAGCAGGTGACCATCACAGTGGCATTTGGAAGAAAGAAGCAAATTCAGCAAGGCAGGGACAGCCCTGCAGCACCCAACTCACTCCTGCTTCCCAAATCCACCGCATCCTTTCTTCAATGCAGTGCGGTGGGCCATGGAAATTTTTAGCAAACCCTACCTGGCCTTGGGGCTGTATGTTGCACAAGTGTGTATGAGATATGTAGGGTGTTTGTTGGAGATCTGCACAAAAAGGAATTTTATAGCATTGATGTGCATGGCCAACTTAAATGTACGTTTAAAATGAAGAGTGGATGTAAAATGTAAGGGCTTGCTGAGAAAGAAAACTTTTGTGTGACAAGACTGAGTTTCCAGTTGTTTCTCGGAGGGAAAAGCCTGTGGCTGTCTGTGAGTGGACAAATGCCTTTACAGGACAAGTGGCAAAGAGCCAGGAGAAGTGAGAAGCACTTGCAGTGTTTGACCAGAAGGACCACCTATGCGTGCCTTGTGCCAAGTGTGGTTTTGCAAACAGGGTGGAGGCAATGTGTAAATAAATGAGCTACATAAAACATGCAGACCTTGTGTATGAAGAAACGGTGACACTGAATGTCAGCTGCCATGCAGCTGGTGGGGCTGCAGTGTTTGCTGTCTCTGGTAGGCCTCAGCTGTGCTTTCTAGGGCATTTGTAGTCTCGTTTGACCCATCCTGTCCCCAAGAATGCAATGGAGAGTGCAGCCAGTGGAGACTCCTTGTGTTTCACGGCTGCTTGCTCTGTTATGGGGACATTTCTGGTGCCCTTCTGACCATAGGCTCATCAGTGAGGTCTGAAGCATCCCAGGGAACCTGGCTACTATGTGCCTTGATGAGAACAAAAATAGTAGCCGTACTGCCATTAGCAATAGGGTTGCTGCCATCTGTTGGTTGATAACTCATGGCGAGCTGGAAGAATCCTTGAACGGATTATGCCATCTCAGATGCAGATCTACTGAGAAAGGATGTTTTGTTTTTAATGACAAGTGTGATGTGATCATGTTTTAGAAATTGGAAGGGGGGGACAAAATTGTTTGTCTGCATTATTATACTACATACTTGCTGCTCCGTGTATCAGTTTAAGTCCTTTTCTGAAGTACTGGCCAAAGTTTTAACTTTTCAAGCTGTGGATCTACAGACATTTCTCTTTGTAGCAGTGCCAGCTTCAGCAGTTTGTGCTGCTAATGGCTTATGATCATGCCACAGCTGTATATTCATTAACTACCATTTCTGGGACAGCACCATAGACCAAATAAGCAAACTGATATGGACTAGGAATAACCCGGACCCTCTTGTTTTTCAAGATTATTCAAAAGCTGCATAGGTTTCCAGGAACCATCTGTGTGTCCTCCCACAAACGCAGCATAGCTGAGAGAGGAGGGCAGCCATAGCAGCTGCTGAAAGCTGCCCTGCTGCTGTGAGAAATTCCTGCCTGTGTCACCAGGGCTTTCAGTGAGACAGAAATCTGTACCCACTACCCAAATTTGTAAAAGTTTGGGACCAGCCTACAAAGTGGCTGTTCCAGAGGTCTCTCCAAAGGCTGTAACCATCCAGATTTCTACCTCCCTTCTCCCAAGCCCAGGGCAGCTCAGGAGCTCTGCCCTATTCTCTGCCTGACAGTCACAACTACAAACCATTAAGAGTAAATCCTACAGATTGAGCAGCCCTAAGAGAAAATAAATGTCCACCCTTCAGCTTTCCCCACAGATCTGTTAAATAAATCTACATGCACCAAATGTTCCCAGAGTGAAGGGTTTCCACAGTTAGTAAAATTGAACCTGCAGTCTCCTGTGTCCCAAATGATCTGGGTCTGAAGTGTTAACACTCACATCAAACATCCCCAGCTGTATATCAATAAACTGTTGTGTCCACCGGGCTCTCTCCACACACACCTTCCTTCTCCTCTCTGCACTCTGCCAGGCTCCACTGTTGGAGAGCAGCTGTATACAGCCTGTCTGGTAGCTAACTCCTAACAGAATTTCTTACAAAGTTCAGAAGTAACTAATATATTGAAAAGGCATTATACATACTTTAGGATGTTTCTGGGTGCTTTTGCTGGAAGTGTGCATGGGTAGAAGCATCAAAAGTTGTAGCTAAGAACCATGTCTACTATAGTTTTGTCAAAGTTTGGGTTTGACCTAGAGATTGAGGTGGGGTTGGCAGTTTCCAGATATCTTTCCATATCAGCTGAATGGAAAGTGAAGTTCCCACACCTTTCTTCATGGCTCCCACTGGCTTGAGTAGATGAGGAATTCCTCCTCATATGTGATCTCATAGTTGCTGCTCCTCACACTACTCCAGTCGCACTGCAGCCAAAGGCCAAGTTTCAAGTGCGACCTTACTGGTGTGTTATTGCACTAGTGTTTCCCACTGATTTCCAAAGGCTGCAGCACATTTTGAAATTTTAGGAAGTTCATTTCAATTTTTGTATGATCTTTGCAACTGGTAGAAATCAGATGGAGAAAAACCAATTTCCCCCAGTAATTTAGAACTCCAGATGAACTCTTGTTCAAATAGTAGGAAATACTGAAGAAAGACTCACATGCTGGAAGCCTGCCTGCCGCTTTCAGCAGAGATTTAAAGGAGAATTAGCTGGCTAGGTTAAACACAGCCTTACTCATTCGTGTAAATCACAGCTCTTAATACTTAATTCCTATTTTGCTTTTTGTGCAAGAATTACAGGATGAGGACACGTTCTTGTAATAAGTCAAATAGATGAGTACCTACAAAGCTTATCTCAAAATCATCAATGAATATATGCTAGAGACATGTACACAGCGGTTATGATGACAGTGATAACTGAAAAAGGAGATACTGGATGCTGATCATCCTTGACCAATCCACAGCTCAGTTTTTGTCTCATTCCTTCATTCAGTTTTGCCTGTGGTCCATCTAGCTCTTTCCAAGATGAAGCCCAAGTAGGGCTCTGAGGAGACCTCACTGCTCATTATGTGAAGAAGCACTTTTATCTATTTTAAACTAATCTACTATTAGTTTGAGCAAGCTCCCCTTAGTTCTCATGTGTGGGATATGGTAGGTAACCATTCCACATTCACATCATCCACTGTCTTCATGATCTTGCAAATGTCAGTCACAACCCCCAGTCTCCTCCTCTCCAAAGCCTTTTCAGTCTCTCCTTACAAGCTGTTTCATTACCTTAATTGTTTTGGTTGTCCCTCTGTGCTTTCTCTAACTCCATCACATCCTGAGGAGGACATAGCTTAGCATCAGTGGGAATGTCTTCCATGTGGGCCATGCAGTGCGATTCCCTAACTGCAGATACAGTAGCCCTGGGTGAAGCGTGCTCCATCCTCTCAGTCCCACAGGTCACCACACCAGAGAAGAGCTTGTCTGTTCTCACTGCACTGCCCTGACTACATCTGACCGTACAGGTCTCCAAAGCCAACATGGGCCCTAGACAGAAAGTCCTTCTAAATATGTGAAAATTGATGATAAACCTAGGTAAGCTGATCCCCCTCATTCCCCTCCATATACAGAGTCAAGTGACCCACAAAGGTGTAAGGAATCGATTGATGTTTTTCAACGCCACTGCCCTTGTAAGAGGACAGATAAACAAAGGGAGTGGCTGCAGTGTCTGGATGCTCTGGACAGCTTCACCAAGGGCTGTGCTGCAGCGGAGAGGCCGTCCTGTGGCCCCAGTGCAGTGGGGAGAGCTGCCTGGTTCGTGACACAGAGGACAGGTTCTGCTGCTAAGGGCAGAGGTTCTCCGAGGAGTTTCAGCAGGTGACAGCAAAAATAAATGCCAATAGGCCAAGGAAACACAAAACCGAAAAAACCTCCTAGGGCCACAAGAAGACTTGGTGGTTACCAAAGACTTTTCTCATAAATAGCATGACTAATGTCTTTCCTGAAACTCCTGGTCCCCTTCCAGCAGCCGGCCACCTACCACCACTGCTTGACAGCCCTGCTGTGGCTATGGGCAAAAGCCAACAGCAAGTGAACCTCCTGCCAGCCAGCAAAACCAAAATGTTAAATGAGCATTTTGCAGAGTCCTCGGGGCTCTGCTCAGACCGACTCCTACACGAGATGTGAGAGAAACACATGCAGGAAGCATCTGGCCTGGACCCTCGCAAATGTGCCCACGTGAGCCCACATCAAGGATGTCTCCTGGGGTCTGGAGATAAAACATGGTGTGCAGCTGGGTGCTGGGAAGGAGGAGGTGAGTGGCTGAGGCAGCTCAGAAGCCTGTCCACTTCAAGTGGAATTCCAGGAGAATTGCATCCTGTGGGGTTGTAGAAGTGTTCCTATGGCCCCTGCTGCAAGGGGGAAAGAAAAATATGCTTATGAGGAAATAGTAATGAGTTTTTACAGTTTTTTTTTTTTGACTCAACCTATTAGAGTTTGGGTTTTACAATTGCGTGATGCAAAACACGCCAATCCTTAGAATAAAATGTTTATCTACCTGCTTTACTATTGGTGCTTGCTGATGTTGTGCCCAAGGTCTTCAGGTGGACAAAAAGAAATTAGCATCACTAAGAAACACCTCTTGCACATAGTCTGTCACCCTTGCCCAGGGTCAGAGCTGAGGCACAAGACGATGGGCCTAAAGCCAGTGTCTTTACTTGCTCTTGTGTCCCAACACAACCATGAAATCAAGATGGTTGCCACAAAAGTGAGCCCAGTTTTCACTAACGAGGTCAGGTGGACTTGGGTCCATGCTGGCTATGTCCAGTCTTTGCTGCGGGTCTCAGTAATGGTTGCAGGTCTCCCCTGCCCCACTTGCTGCAGCTCCATTAGCTTTACCTCACAACAGCACCCAGACGGCTTGAAACATGAAGAGAATAAGTGCAGAGACAACACAGGCTTTTGGATCTTCTGTGTCTTCTGAGTTTTCATTTCTGTTTACATAAGAGTCAGACTGCTCCTGGACAGCTTTCGCCTTGCTTGCTCCCCCCACAGCACATCCTTCTAGGAGATGCTAATTCCTGTGGTCTGCAAATCACATTCCCTAAATTTCATCTAACTTGAGAGGAGAGTGAAGACAGGGAGAGGGGTCAAAGCTGCCTGAGGGACTGACAGTGGGGGAAGTTACAGCAGGACCAAATACAGCTGTGGTAGTGACAAGGGGCAGCAGAGCCCCTCTGACATGATGCACAGCATGTGCCACACCAGGCAGCAGTTAACGGGCTAGGGGAGAGCAACAGCCCCCTTAGCCTCCCATGTCCTCCCTCCCATAAATTTGCCTCCAGCCAACGAAAGGCGATGTGCTCATCTATTCCCAGTGCTCAGAGCGCCTGTCCTATAAATCTAAATTGATATCTATTTTCCTGTCCTTGACTCTAAGTAGTTGTGCAACTTTGGGGCACACCAAGAATGCAATGGGAGCAGTGTAGATTTCTGAGAGGTAAATATATTGCTAATGCTGCTCTTTCTATTTTCTTTATTGCTCACTTTCTGATACACTTAATACATACCTGCTAACACCAGGTCCCACAAGAGCTCAGTGCTGCAATAACTCTCTCTGCCTTCTTAATCGTTCGCTTCCTAGAAAGACCTTGAGAAGGTATCTCTAGACATTAACCAACAGTTCCTCTGCAGGGTTCAAGTTTGTTGTTGGGTGTCAATGCTCTTCCTTCAGAGTGCTCCTTCCGTGGGACAATGCAGTCTGCTATAGCTCTGCCACAGCCCGGCCATAGCTCTGCCATATCTCAGTATTCACTCAGGGCAATCAGGTGAAATTTAGGATTGCTCCACCATTTCACAATGGATTTCTTCCTTGTGCTGACCCACTTCTCTGTAACAGTTTGTGCATATGTGTTTGTGTGTGTGAATCATCTCCAATATACCCCTAGGGATCGTCATATGCACCTATACACATAGAATAGATGTATTTGTGACGAAAGACAGGCCTGATAATTACATAAATAAAAGAGTACAGATAATGGAAATGGAATCAATGTACCCAGGCAGGAAATAAGCAAGTCACTGATATGAAATGCACATTATACTACTGACAGGTGTTTTAATATAGCTTGTGAATAAGGGATTTATTTATAAGGAAAAAGCTAAGACAAAACCTCAGAGTCTAATTATTTATCCAGCTATGCAATTACTAGTTATTATAAATCTCTAAAATGGCTGAGAAAGTGTTTGGGGAAATGCCAAGTCTGGCTCTGTGTGAAATGCTATTGCCAGGAACTGTGTTATTCCTACCCATATATTATGGCCAAAGACACCAGAGAATTTCTGTTTTCTAGGAGCTCTGCCTTTTTGCAGCAAGAAATGTGCTTTCAGTGACTGCGTTAATATCATGTTACAGGCTCCGGCCACACAGGGGAGGAGGAATGGAGGTAGTTGGGCCTTTTGGATCAAATGTCTATTATATGGTTGCCAGGGACAACAGGGGACTGGGTTTAATGACCCAGGTGGTCCCTTCGTATTCCGTACTCATATCCTCTGCTATGCAAATGGTTCCTTGGGGATCTGCCTGATCAAATATGAACTGCACTAAATCCTGAGACCTGTTGGAAGAGCATCGGCCTAAGTGATATAATATGTGCTGAGGCAGAAAAAGAGCCTGTGAGTTAGCCAGGCTCCGCTTATCCTTTCCCGGCCCCAAGGCTACAGTGTTTGAGACACAGGACGGTGACAGGTCCTCACGATCAGGGGACACAGCGCTGTGTCCCTCCCAGCCACTGCGTAGAGGGGTCCTTTGCTAGAAGCTGGCACTGGATCTGTTTCAGTGCCCTCTGCACCTTCCCTCTAAGGCATCCTGGAAGGGTCCCGTACCCAAAATCTCAATGTCACTACACATTTGCCAGTGGCGAAGTAATAAACTCCATAATGTAATCAGTAGGGTCTCCCATCATAATGAACAGGGTACCAGTGCAAGAACTTTGGACATATGCCACAATGTAAGTTTTAGCCACATGGATGGTGAACATAAGGAGGGAGTTATGTGCCCTTGTATGGTTTCCACAGGGCTATACCTCAATTGTACACTTACAGTAGGAGTATCTGCAGCATACCTCCCACATATTTCTACTGCAGTTTATAATGAAAGACCAAGAAACTGGGCCAGTATTGAACTTTAGAGCCCTTGGTAGTGTAAAACATATTACATTAGTCAAACATAGGAAAAAGCCAACTAGCATTTGCCATCTGGGTTAGAAAAACCCAAACAGCAACAGTAAAGAACAGTGTCCATGTTGGGAATGAAACTTTTACGAAACCTTGCCCATTTGACACTTTCCAAGGCCCACTGCAGACTGTTTTGAACTAGGTTTCAGAGGCTGTCCACATATAAGGTACTTCCTGGGATGGGTAGCCTTTCTAGGTTTGTTATACCTCCGCTATAAAACAAAGAGCTGCAACACAGTCTGCACTGAAGACACGATTGCTGCATTATCTTTTGTGTTTTGTCAGCCCAGAAGGGAGGGAGGAAGGCAGTAACAATCCAGCCAAATGTTGCCCTGAACCATGCTTCCACAGTCACTGGCACTGTATTTGTACCGGCTCCTCTGGAGGTGTACATCAGATCCAGGTCTGACCTGAGCTTGCATTGGGTGGCATTTTTGCTGAAGGAGGCTGAGCCCAGGATGCAGTGAGTGCAACGGTGCAGGCTTCAGGTGCTTTGGGTGGCACTGAAGGGTGCTTCTGCATGGCTCCCTCCAGGGCTGCTCTGTCATAGCTGTAAGGAAAAACCTTGAGTGAAGGTAGCACATCAGTCCCAGGATGCCAATTCTTCCATAAATGAAGGCTCCAGCCTGCTTCCCCCACCATTCACTGAGTGTCTTGTCCAAGCTGCAGAGGGTCCAACAATGTGGGCTGGCATGTCCCACCAGTCCTGCAAGTGGCAGTTCAGACAGAGCTTGGCTTCTTGCACTCTCCAGCCCCCATGTAACTCATAACCCCCATAGGCTCAGAGCAGAGCTGCTGTCGCTGGCTGAGCTGCTAAATTTCTCATTGATAACAAAGATTAGGAGGGGCAGCACCTTGTCCCATGGGCTCTAGGTCCAGGCAAAGGGTACTGAGCACCAGCAGTGACATGCAGCAGCAGCGGAGGGACGTCAGGATAGGAGTGCTGGAGTTTGCCTGTGCAGGGTCATCTTTCCATGGCATGGAGGAAGGAGTGGTGAGAGGACAGTCGCTGGGAGATGGCACCATCTGCCCACAGCCAGGAGGGTGAGTTGGCACATGGAAAGACACATCTCTGAGGTTTTTCCCTGTGCTGCTTTCCAGTGACAGCAAGACAGGGGGGTCAGTGAAGATTTTGCATGTGTGAGCTGCCCCAGGTGGAATGGAGTTGCCAATGCTCACTCAGTGGGGGGCTGCTTGGCGTCACCATAGGCCCTGGGACCTGTCTCCCCACCGAAGCCACAAGGAGACTGTTCACACCTTCCTCGATGCTGTTACTGCCGTTGAGGCTGTGGCTGTGCAGAGCTCCTGCACAAGGCCCACACTGTGCCCTCCACCAACAGAGAGGTCTCCTTCACTGAGAAATGTTAGGAGGGGGCACTTCACTGCAAGCTCTGAAGTAGGTTGGTGCTATCCGGGATGGAGGTTTGTGTATGACTGATGGTTATCTGCTGGTGGAGGCAGAGAACAAGCCTTGACCAGCTATGGTCTTGAGGGCCTGTGGACTAATCTTTCTTTCACTTACAGTGCCGAATTTTTCATGTTATATTAATAAAACCCACTTGTTCCATCCCATAGTCACTTGATGAATCATTTGACAAAGGAACAGATTTGGCAGGGTGTCTTTTAACTGATTTGCAGCATGTATCACTACTGTTCCCCTCACCTTGGTGGAGAGCCATGGTGCGATTTGCAAAATTGGCTGGGAGCAGAAATTCATCTAACCGTAGATCAGCTGTACTGAATCAAACCAAAAATCCTTGTTGACATGATCCTGCCTCTGATGGTGGCTGAGAGCAGCTCCCTGCAGACAGGTGTAAACACAGGGCAAACACAGCGATACTCCCCAAGTCTCCTACGATTTCTGGCTGTGTTTAAAAGCAGCATTTGAAGCTGCACAGGATGACTCCACTGACCTCAAGTCCAACACCATAACTACCTAGGTACAGTCCAGGTGCCACCTTGGCTACACTGAGCTGAACACAACTCACAGCCACTGGCCAGGGCTGCACCGTCCGCTTCCCACCCTGCAATTCCCCTCGCAGCAGCTCTAGCCTCTCAGAGTCTTTCTGCAGAGCGCTGTAGCCTACAAAAATGGGTGATCTTCTGCCATTTAAGAGGGTGGGGTGGCTCAGGGAAAGATCTGCTGGGTGCTGTAGCTGAAGAAAAGGTCGGGATGAGACATCAGGACCAGGACTGGGAAAGCAAGGATTGGGAAAAGCACAGGGAGTTAGGAACCAGCCCCTTCCAGTCCCTGTAAGCTATCAAATGTGCTCAGTGGTGTGTGAAACCACAGCCTTGCCACCTCATGTCTCAGCCTTCACTCACCCCTCATTATTGGCATGGTGGCAGCACATGGGAGACCTGACCAGATGTCCTCACACCCCCTTGGCAGGGCAAAAGGTTAACCCGGGGCAGCCCTGTGTGTTCCGCAGCTGTCAGTGGGTCTGGACTGCCCACAGCTGTGTGGACGAGCATCTCCACATCCCGCCACAAGCAAACACCCAGAATGGCTCATCCGGTGCCTGATGAGTGCCAGGAATGCGCCCCTGGTGGGTTCCCGCTGCTTCAAATTAGGATGTTGAACACACTGCTGGCAGGCAGCTCCTCAGACCACACAGCACGGGGGGGAAACTGGAATGTGTCACAGGGGGTCTGGGGTGCAGAGGGAAGGGAGGTGAGGGGTGATCCAGCCTGATGGAGCAGCTCATCACAGAGTGAGAGGTGATGCAGGACACCCAATGCCTCAGAGGCATGCAAACATGTTTTAGAGCAAAGTACTGGAGTTACTACTGCTGAGTTGCAAACGTTGTAAGCCTTGAGCTCCAGGCTTGCAACATCTGAGAAACGCCAGGCTCAGGGAGGTATGTGCAGTCCCCCAGGGAAGCGGTGGCTCCAGCAGGACGGGGACTTGCTGGTACTTCATGGTAGTAAACAGCCCGCTGGCCCAGGCACCATGCTGGGGAGACTGGGCTGTGAAAGGGTAGGGATGTACCCCTGTTTATCTACCCTTCTGCTTTCCATTTCTCCTTTTTTGTAAAAGACTGTTTCCAAGGTAGTGGGGCTTGGGTGTGAACAGGAAAAGTTCAGCTGACTTTTGCCGGGGTGCTGGAGTTGATGTTTTATTAGCAACCTCTTTAAATCTGAGCTGAGACTGTGCTGCCACCAGTGAAGCCCTGTCAGGAGGTTGCATCCTCCTATTTCAGCCAAAAAAAAAAAAAAAATCCAAACTTAAGCCCCTCTTTGGGAAATGAAATAATTTTTCTGAAATACAGCAGCCCAGGATCCATTAAACCATCAGTGGGTGGGACAAGCAATGACTGTAAGGGTTTTCAGTCCCCATAACCTGCCTGAAGATGCTGCTATATTCCATTTGTGAGCTGTATCACTAGCATGTCATGGCTGGAGTCTGTGCTGTCAGAGATCTGCAGCACAGGGTTGCAAACTTGGCAGAATCCAGGTACAGTCATGTTTTCTGCACTGCATGGGATGTTGTGTCAATCGTACAGACAGTCTGAGGTGAGAGAAAGGTGGGTTTGGCCTCTGGATTACTCTGCGATAACTCGATTTGAATTAGGGGAAGGAAACCTCACCCACACAGGAATACCTCAAGACTGACACATCAGCACAGCATTTATACCACACAGAGGGGAAACCCCGCAAGCTCCACAAGTATTTATTTTGGGGCCCCCACTTGTGGCAATAGGGATCAGGCAGATGGGATGGGTTAAAACCAAGCTAATAAAGGGGGGGAAAAAGGTCGTTTTCAGCCAGATCAGGTCCCTGCACTGGTTCACCAGGTGGTTTGGCAAACAGGCGGATTAACCGGACAGAAGGATATAGTGGGGGCAACAACCATGGAGAGGGATGAACGAGCAGGGCTGGCACTGAAGGGAATGCTTGGGAGACCTGACTGGACCAGGGACAGGGAGCACATGGGATTTAGGGAATGAAGTCAGAGCTGGGCTGAGCAGGGGTTATACCACGAAAACTATTATTTTCTGCTCTTCAGCACTGCCTCTGCTGAAGGCGTGTGGAGTGAGATACACTCCAAGAAACTACAGAATTGTTAAACATAGCTCCAGACTGAGCTGTAACTTAAACTTTGATAAATGACTGCCTTATGGCTAAAGCTGTCTGGTCTGAGAGAAGGAAGTAAATCTGTCCACCAGCATCTACCCACCAGCAAGGGTAACAGTCCCCATGGGGGTGGGAGAGCACAGGGACATGGCAGACAATGGGACTGTGGCCCCATGGCTGCTGGCGGGAGCATGCCCCATTCCCTCCCATCTGCTGAAGGCCCTGGGTAGGCTGGTGCTGCCTTTCGAAAAGAGATTCCTTTGCTGCAGCAAGAACGAGAAGCGTGAAGCAGCTAGCCAGGAGAGTTTGTGCTGCTCTGCTTAATCCCAGAGCACTGAGCGGGCTCTTGCTGGGTCAGACTGTCCCCCTCTGAAGTTCTGTGCCAAAAACACAGAAAACATTGTTTGGGGATGAAGGCAGTGGTGGTACTCTCCTGGGAAAGCACAAGAACAATAAATCAGCCATGTGCTTGTATGATGGTGGCAAATAGCAGCACAGCAGGCAGCAGCCCCTCTGCTCAGCTTCCCGAAGCATCCCCTGGCCTTGTGAGAGGTCACAGCATGCAAACGGTCCCTGCCAGTTCCCACGTGGCAGAAACTGCACAGTTGTAACTGCAAGTTTAACTCTATTGTAACACCATCACACCTTATTTTTTTAGGTGAAAAGCACACACCATTCACTCTCTGCACCCCACCTCACAGCTGGCCCTTTGGTGGCTGGTCCTCTTCCCCTGGGGACGAGTGGGGAGAGCCCAGCGGATGGCATTCGAGCAGCTCAGTAGGCAGCCAGCACGAAGCCCCAGGAGCTCGTCTGTCTGATGAAATAATCTCACAGTGTGAAGATCCTCACAGCTGAAATGGAAAAGTTATTTATTTCTCCTCTAAAGGGGAAAAACAGCTCTCCATGGAGGCTGTTTGTTCTTTGGGGCAGGAATCTCACTTTTTCCAGCTTTTGTGTCTCTGTGCACTGACTGGGAGCAGTGAGATGCTCTGGCAGGCAGGATGGATGGAGCAGTGCCGATGCCCTCCTGCCCACAGCCTCCCTCTGCCAGGGCAGGTACACTGAGGGGCAGAGGCCAGACACCAGCGCGAGCTGTGCCTTTCCATGGAACGTGTTTTCCTGGCATTCACAACAGTGCTGCTAAAAGCAGCTCTTTCTCTGCTGCAGCCGGTTAGTGTGGGAGCAGGGCAGAGGCTGTTCCTCCGTCCTTATCCCCTGAGGCACTGAACTGTGGCCTTGAGAGGAGCCACAGCTGAGGTGTCCTGAACCCTCCCTGATGGCCCCAGGGACAGCAGTCTTCATTACCCAAAGGGACTGTGAAGCTTGTACACATCCCTCGGGTGCTCATGGCCTTCAAGGGCATCAGCACGTCCTCTGCATGGGCTCTGCTGGGCTCTGCCAGGCTCTGCAGCTCACCAAGGGGCTTCTCCATGGGAATGCTCACCCTGATCACTCTGGCTGGGACATGAAAACAATGCTGAATGCCCTGCAGCATCCCACCCTGCCAGGGCACTGGGTTTCTGCGAATGTTAAACCAACTGCTCTGCTACAGGAAAGTGGTCGCAGGGCAGGTGAGAGCTGAAGAAGCTGCCCAGGGCCAGTCTTTGCTCCACGCTGGCAGAAATGCTCTCCTGACCCTCAGAGACTCATTTGGAAACTTGACTTGGCACAGATGTGACTCACACCGAGCCGATACTGCACAGGTCAATTTTACAAGTTCTGGGAAACTGCGAATGTGGGAAATATTGCAGGAAACCCTTGTGGGTGGTGCACACAGATTTGTTATCCCACTTGGACATTACTTGCTCGCTCAGACCCTGTGCTAAGCAGGACTGCTTGCTTTGGGACGGGTGGGATGGGGTCCTGCTTCAGGACTAGGGCTCCTATATGCCAGAATAATAAAAAATAGCATTCAATAGCAAAATGCATCTATTCAGAATTGTGGATACTGTTGCACCACTGTCAGGCTTCAAACCTCAAAGGAATGGCTCATCCCGTGGCCAGAAGCAACAGCGTACTGATAGAGCCAAGCTTCCACTAGAGGGTTGTAGTGCTGTATGGAAGCAGATGCAGTTACTGTGGCAGGAATATTGTACGTACTCCAGCCCTTTGTCAGCAGATCAAAAGCATCCTCTGATAGCCCCGCTTCCAACAGTCTCCGCAGTCTCTGACGTACACAGCCTGCAAGCTGCAAGAGGGCTGGTGCCTGAGCAACCCGCTTCCCTGCCTTCCCTGAAAAGCCTCGAGCACTCACATGACTCGGCACCTTACATATATATATTTTTATAT
>NW_010133439.1:0-29780 GCF_000699245.1 Pterocles gutturalis | reverse complement strand
AATATATTTTAAAAAATATAATATAATAGTAATAAAAAAACTGTGGAGGCTTTCTAAGATGCTGTAGCCTCAACTTATGATTGTCCAGATGTCATTCTTTTCAAATATCCATCTTGGGAAACTATCAGAAAAAGGAAAGTCCATAGGAAATGTCTTTCCATTTAGATGTCTCCAGGTGTGCTGGTTTTGGCTTGGATAGAGTTACTTTTCTTCATAGCCGCTAGTAGGAAGCTATGTTTTGGATTTGTGCTGAAAATAATGTTGATAACACACTGATATTTTAGTTGTTGCCAGGCAATGCTTACATGAACCCAAGGACTTTTTCAGCTTCTCATAGTGCCCCTGCCCTCCCAGCTTCTTCTCTACAAGAAGCTGGGGGAGATGCAGCCAGGATAGCTGACCCAAACTGTCCAAAGGGATATTCCATACCATAAAATGCCATGCTCAGTATGTAAGTTAGGGGAGTTGGCTGGTGGGGTGCGATCACTGCTCAAGGACTGGTGGATATTTGTTGGTGGATGGTGAGCAGTTGCATCATTTGTTTTTCTTGGGTTTTGTTTTTGTTGGTTTCCTTTTCATTACTGCTGTTAGCAATAGTAGTAGTAGTAGTAGTATTTTATTTTATTGCAATAACTAAACTATTCTTATCTCAACCCATGAGTTTTCTTACCTTTTGTGTCCGATTTGCTCCCCGTCCCACTGCAGGGTGGGAGGAACCAAGCAAGTGGCTGTGTGGTGCTTTTGCCAGCTGGGATTAAACCATGACACAAATATAGAGGAAAGCATACGCTCATAGAAATGCGTCAGTGCCACTACTGGATATCAATAATGCATGGCAGCAGGTGCTGCAGGCTATGATAGTTTCAATATATTTGAACAGTCAGCTTCTGCCTTTTCTGAAGAGAGAACTCTGAATTATGGATGGGAACAAACTATGCTTTCTGATGGCAACATTTCAATAAAAGAACAAATACCATTCTTCAGAAACACTGAGTCCATTGTACAAAGTTTTCTGATAAAATATCAGAAGATGGCAAGTTTGGATAATCTAGAGATAATTTATAACAAATTTAACTGCATTCCCCTGTTCTTATTATGACAGAAATGTGTATCAACATTAATCTTCAGTTAAGAATACTTTTTCTCACAACTTGATCTCTAGAATTTAAACTGACAAATTTATAAAATGGTCGGCAGCCAGTGAATCAACACTGTGAAGCAATTCATAGCAGTCAGAATGAATTTGCATTACTGTTTAGCTGGGCAATGTGTTCCTTTAGAGGAAAAAGCTGCTCTTATTCTTGCATGTGAGCTTCAGACTTTACTAAAATAAACCTCTTCTCAAGGGAGAGGATAGAGAAAACCCTTTAGAAAATCAGTAATTCTGATCTACGTCAAGTCACTTCCATTTTCTTTCTGGAACACACACACTGAACTGTGTTGTGTGTGAATCCTGTAACTACAGCATTCCAGGGCAAGGTGCCTGGGAATTGAGAGTAGCACCTGCCTTTTATTCTGTACTTGGAGTTCTGAGGCTCTGTAATATTTTAGAAAAATAAATTTGCTCCGCAGCTGGAGAACTACAAGAATTAAAGACAAAAAGCAGCACTTTAGATGTTATTCCTAATAACACTCTAAATGTTTTTTCCTCACAGACATTGCTAAATCGTGTGTTATGATATTTCAACCTAGTTGCAAATAAAAACAGACTAAATTAAAGGAATTTATTTCAAAGGCTTTTGATGAGAACTGAGTATGAAACATCTCCTATAATCAGGTATAAATAGGAATTGGAAAAGGACAACTAAAAACTCCACTGTAGTCTTGAAATATCCACTGTATCTTGAAATATGGAAGACATCACAAAGATTTAAACAGCTACTTAATTTCTGTCAGCGACCATTGCCTTCAGCGTGTTGAAAGGAGCCCCGTTTTTCGTAGTAGCCAGCAATGCATTTGATGCATGCTAATTTTCAGGCTGTCTTAGAGATATTTGGAGAAAATAGTACTACATGTAAAAAGATTAAATAGGAGAAATTTCATTTTTCAGTAAATATAGTGATTTCAAATACTAAGACAGACAAAAGGACTAGTTGGTATGACACAGAAACAGATGCTAATACCTGTAATGGTAATGCAGAAGTGTTGTCCAGGGGCTTCCTGTGATGAAGTCAGAGGACTTGGAAAATTTATCTCCCAAAATGCTAAATAGCTCCCAAATCCAGAGAGATTTGACCTATGAAATTACTAATCCCGTATCAAATTTGAGTACAAACAACTGAAAGATGGAATTACATAATGCAAATGCATAAATGAGGAAGAGGATAACATTGATAAGTTTACAAAAAGTCAGGGTCCAGTTGATGTTGTTTTTCTTTGATAAGAAAGGTATATTTTTAAGCAAGTACAGTGGAATAGATCTAACCTATCTGATATTCAGAAATGCATCTTTCTGGGGTTGGGGTGGAAAATTATTTGTTAAACTGAAGAAGGTGAAGCTTATATAAAGTAGAATTGAGTATAGGGTAGACAAAGGGCTTGCATTAAAAGGCAGTGCCTTGGACTGAAAGAAAGTCACTTTTTAAAGATTTGTTGTATGTTATGTTTTCTTTATTACCTTGGGTTGGGTCAAATGGAAATGTACAAAATAATCTTTTAAAAAGCATGATGTTGTGAAACATAAGTACAGTCTAGAATGTATGTAAGTAGTATTGGGATAAAATTTATCAATGTTAAATGTGAAGTCTCCAGTTCCATATTTATATCCAAAAAAATCACCACTGAATCATTTGGAACACCATAAATTTTTAGGCTATAGGCTTTTTTTTTTCTAAAATGTATAATAATTTGCAAGTGAATTAAATCAAAACTATTTTATACAGCTTGAATATTGAGATTTCTGCTATTATCTTCGTTCCCATTGTAACTTTACATAGGTCTCTTGATTATCATTTTCATTAGCAGCAGCTGCTGAGAAGAATGAGGGTGAAAAATTGCAGAATTCTTTGTTTCATGAATGCCAACGCTGCTGCTGAGTGAGCAGGCAGGTGCTAGCTCTGTTGGTGTAGGAAAGACCTTCAAGTCATTATGATTGAAAGGCAAAGGTTTATAATAATCAATTGTCAGTACATGTACCAGCTGGAGTTGAAACTGCTGGTGCCAGAATATTTTTAAAAATTATTGACTATTTAATGTTTAATAGAGAAGAGATGGCATGGACTGAAGTTTCTTTGCAAGTGGAACTCTTTACAATTAAAATCACCCCCTTTCATGCACCTTGCATTTAGGGTGTTGGTTCTGAGTCTGAGCCCCTCAATATGAGAGCAGAACAGACTGAAAGCTGGTATCCAATGCATTAATGACAGAAACTGGTTGAGTTTGCTTTCATGGTGTGGTCCTTTGGGCTTTAATGCTCTGGACTTTGATTCCCCCCCCACTTTGTTTATACAAGTGAACAGTTTTGGTAAGAATGTTTGGCAATTCTTGATTCAAAAAACTGTACTTGTGCATTCATCTTAAAGTAGAGGAAATCTGTGTTCCCTGCAAGTAAGGTGTAGAGCCACGACACACAGCTGAAAGTCAAATGACACAAAAAGCTGTACACAGCCAGTGGGTTTACTAAATCAAACATATTTACTTTTGAGACTTCTCGCACTTGGCTGTTACCTAATAATAGAGTTTCTTCTCACAGGAGAAACAAAAAGGACCTGAAGAAATGGGTTATCATATGTAAAGAAAGTGTTTTCTTATATAAGATGAAGCTCAGACTGTGCTATTTTTTTTTTTTGTTTGTACTGGCCAATCGGAGTTTAATAATTAAAGGATGATATTGGTCTCCTGAAGGTCCTTTCTGTCTGGCAATGATGGCTGGTTTATGAGAGGATACATCCCATTTCTTCCCCATCCCCAAACAAAAAGAGGAATGGTGGGTAACCCTTTAGATTTTGTGGAAGGATTAGTCTCATAACAGCATAATAATAAAAGGAATGTATCAAATAGTGAAGTTATTTGATAAATACATCCAGAATGCTACGTCTTGATAGTATACAAGAAGAGAGAAAAAACATTATCTCCACATTACTGTCATTTGTTTTGAGCAGTCCTGACCTATTTTCTGATATGCTTTATATATCAGAGAGCTGATACTGAATGTTTGTATTCATGGTTTGGCTGTATGACTAATTGAAGAAATTTGTAATCTTCTCGTCTCATGTTGGCATTACATTACATTGTTTCATATTAAATATGCTGCCTCTTTTAATCTGTGGGTTACAGATGCTTATTTGTTTGGGTTACAGATGCTTATTTCTTTTCGCATTCATGGAAGTGGTATCCTATTAGGGGTATTTGTGATTTATTATTGTCTTCATAAAGGCCATCTCACAACGATATGCAATGTCACGTTTGGCTGTAAAAACAAATTTGTTTTACTAATATGAAACATGTTTATGGACCACTGTGCTGGCTTTTCAAAATGCCTATTGTAGAGGCAGTTGTTTTAGATTTTTCTTCCAGCCTGACAAAAGTGAAATGGTATCAAATGTAATGAATGTGTGTCTATGCTGCCCATATGGCTTGAACTCGAGTAGCATCAGTATGTTGGTGGCAGCTGTTGGTGGGGCAGTGCTGGTGGGTGAGCAAGCTCCAAGACTGTCCTACAATGCAAATGTGGCTCAAAACTTGGCCTGACCCAAGACTGAATTGAATTTTGCTTAAGCCCCCAGACCTGGCTGTTGAGTGATGTCAAGGAGCAGGCACCAGATGCCCCTCCTAACTCAGCTACCACTGAGACAGACTGCTCTGTCCTAGCAAGACACAAGCTAACTTGGAAACAAAGATATTAAACTTTGCATTTAAACATCTCTTCTCTTCCACTGGTCCAGCAAAAAGTGGAAGCAGTTGGCAGAATCCTGTGGTGAAATGGGCTGGAGGAGCGATGCATGGACAGCAGTGGTGGTCCTGCCTCCAGCTGGTTGGCAGCTGTGGTGGTAGCTGCCTTTTCCCAGCGCAGTCTGATTCTTGGCAGTGTGAGCACTATTTCTTCTCCCCTCCAATCCAAAGCTGGCTAAAAAGTAGCAGAAAATAGGGAACTAAGACTAAAGATTCCGATTTGGGAATTTCCCTTGCTTCTTCCAGGGATGCTGAGCTGTCTTGTAGGTAGTGTGACTGCCAGGGAGGTTAAAATCAAATACCAAGCAGAGAACCAGGCTAACATGGCAGTGACATTGCATCAAGGGCTCAGTGATGACCTCAGTTCTCCACTTAGCTGTTTCTATCAGAAGTTCTTGGTGTCTCTCAAACTTAGTTGGAAAAAGAACAGAAAACCAGAAGCCAAGCCGACAAATAGAATTTTTATAAGCGTTTGTCCAGAGGAGATGTATAATTGTTCATAAGTTTAGTAAGATGAGAGCTAAATTTTATTACGTGTAAGTTAGTTCATCACAGATGGCAGTACAATGGGATATAATCAATGTAACCAAGAATGGAAAAATAATTAAGAAATCAGTTAAATATTTTTTGAAATCTCTTTAAAAGATGTATATTTTTGTTAGGTAAAACTTTGGCATCTGAAAAGATAATTTTACAAATATGTTTTTAATGAACTTTATTTCAGCATTTTTTTTTAAACTACGTTTTGAGTATTGACAAAGATAATAGGTATAAAGCAAAGAGACTGAAATAATCTAAGTTGCTGTAGCTTCACTTATAAGTAAAAGCCTAGCTTTCTGTTAAGTATTTTTTTCTGTGGAGTGATGAAATTTGCTGTTGTGTGTGCAAACTGATACTGCGATAGCACACTTAAACTGCAAGAGTTATGTCCACTTCCACTAGCCTTTGTGCTTGCCGTTTGCTGTCTGTGAGCCCCTTCTCCTTTACGTGGCTCTGCAGGTAAAAACACATCGGTTGCTTTTCTGTGCAAATACCATAAAATAGGCTTCTTAAGAATTCTGCTTGGGAGTTGACAGCAGGGATCTGAAACAGTGAAATGAGTATGCAGTTAGGTTTGTAACTTACTATTGATATATAAATAATTATAGCTAATGGAATATCCAATAATTTCCACTTTCTTACCACAGATAAGTAAAACTTTATTAAAAGATAACTAAGCATTTTCATTTGCAAGACAAGCTTAGCTTCAAAGGCAACCTAGCAAAATAAACTTCTCATCAGTCCTCCATATTTCTTAGGATGTCATGCAAGATTTTGAATATTATAAATTGAACTTTCTCAACAGAAGAATAACATGCATTGAAATATTTAGCATTTGAAGAGTCAGTGTGGAACAGATGCTTTACAAAATTAAGTGTTTGGGCATATTTCAGAATTGATCAAAATACTGTTAGGTTTTCACTAAATCTGAAGTTTCACAGACTGTGATGCCAAGCATTTGTCAGTAAAATTAGTTCAGTGCAACCATTGGCTCTGGGGTTTTTTTTGGTCATAAAACAGTGAAGACTAACAGATTTTTAATTACCATTCATACTTAAATTTGGTCTGATTTAATGATCAGTGAGAGAAACAACTGTGCTTCTGGTCTATTTTGGTACATTCATAGTTTGTCATCAAAAGTATACTTTTTTAGTTGCTTGGACTACTTGAGAGCTTATCCATCCTATAATTAATCATGTTCATGGAAGAGATTAGCAAGTCTGAAAATAGGTTTTGGAAATATTTTGTGTTTTGAATAACATGACACAACTGTGTTCTTAAATAAATAAAGCATGGTGTGGCAAGTAAATTTTGTTTTTTTCTGTGTCAATGGGCATATAGAAAGCATTCTAGTTAGGCATTTAGTAGTTATATGGCCTTCTCCCTCCTCCAGAGAGCAATTTTGATTTCTTCTTGTGCAGAAAATAAATATTATATCTAAGAGTTTTTGTAAGGTTTTGTGCATCAATAATATGAAGATTGAACATTAAAGATAGTTTCAAACCATTCAGGAATGAATCTTATGCCATCCCTCTTTGTGAAACTTGCAGGTAAGTTTATGAGCTGTAGACTGCGAAATCCTGGTAGGCGTACAGCTTGGCAAAGTTTGTCAGTAGAGGGGTCTGTTCACATGGACATTGAATCTTGAAGCACAGTATCGATAAAGTGGAAGCTCATGGAGGTAATTAGCTGCATTATTGTCAGAGTAAGACATGGGAATAGTTTTATTTCATGATAGTGTCCTGAAAAGAGAAACACACAGGCAGTACTAGCAGCACTGGCTTTCCTTTCACCTGTATTTATGGGGCTGTGCTCAGAAAGAAAAACTGTGTACTAGAGTCCTGGATTGAGAGGGTTTGGAGATGCCCAGTTTTCTGACATTTCTTGGGATACTTGAAAGTTATTGTGACCTTCATTTGTCAATGGTTCAAGTGTATCAAAACAAATGAGAAAGGTATTAAATGTCATGGGTGTTTTGCCTCTGCAGTAGTATTCATACAGTGGGAGTCTTGAGTCTGAATTACCTGGAATTTGAACTGCAATTCACTTCATGGACAGCTTTGTCACATAGTGACTTAGTTCCTTGGGGTTGTGTTGTTTTGTTCATCATAAGCTGAAATAATTCTTTCCTGGCACTTAACATGCTGTGACATTTGAGGAGAAGACAATCTTATTTATACTGAGGAACAACTGGGAATACCCTACTTGGAATAACTTGCTTTGCAGCCTATCCTTTTGCTTATCTCTAGCCTCTAATTAGGATGCTAATTGTCACTGTCTCCCTTTTCTTTAAGTGTTCTTTAGCTGCTCTTGTTTTAATTTAGCAGAAATTTGGGGGGTTACAGGACAGACAACACCTGTATCTTTCATATTTAGAAAATATTTAGGCCTACAAATAGGTCAATTATTACATTTACACTTACAGGTCTTCATTAAATAAAGAGCTTTTATGGGCTCTGTCTTCATCAAATGTCAAATCATCCTGATGTCTCCCATCCTGAATAGCTATGTATGTAGGTCTCTGAGATCTCCGATTTCTCAGCTGAAGCATAATGTCAGGCAGACAGCTCCCTTTTGACTAAACACCTGGGAGGCTCGTGTTCAATTGTTTACTCCAGCTGTGATGAACAGCTCTGAGCAGGATTTCTGTTTCATCAAACTCCACTTAAAGGAAAATCGGAGCACTTGGGGCCGGGGGCTCTCCGTTACTGCTCCTCTGCTACAAAACTCCCTCTTCTGCCATCTCAGTCCGATGCGTTGTGTTCTTACCCAGCACAAAGCGCCAGATATTTTTCCTTGTGCAAGCCTTTCCAAATGGCCAACAGGAGAGAAAGGAAGAGTGACCTGCAAGAGAAAACAACAGAGTATATTACTGTGAGAGATTTAGGTGAAGCTCTTCTATGACAATAAGATTTTAAATTCATATGCATGTTGTCTAGGCAATACCAGCATGAATATGTTGAGAATTAACAGATTATTCTAAATTACCTGTTTGTTCTAGTACAGCAATACACAGGTTCTCTAAGTTCCATTAGAGAATTTATGTTCCACCAAAAGTATTTCAAAAGTATGCGTAATTTTATATATACTTATAAGTTTGCCTTAATGACTTGAATTTTCTTATTGTAAAATTACTTCATTGTTTGTCTTTTCATTATAATGAAACCCCAGTATTTTATTTGTTATTCTTATTATCTGTTGGCAATATGTGTTTAAAGCCGTTGAGTGCAAAGGTGTACATTTCTTAAGAATAAGCAGATTTTTTTCGTATTTTTTTGAACTAGCTTGCTTCAGGTAGATAAGGAGTTGGGTTGTCATCCTGCCACCTTCATCCTAATTCAAGCTGATCTGTCTTCCTTCCTTTCCACTTGGGTGGGAATACCTTAAACAGAGTATTTATACAACCTGTCTATCTAGATAGGATAAGCCTGAATATCTGTCTGTATCTCCTATTGCACTTGTGATCGTAGGTGCACTTAATAGCTCTGAAAATCAGGCCTAAGGAAATCATTATAATGCCAGTTCCCTTGAAGTATTCTCTAGGAAAGATAGTTTAGAGAAGGGCTTTTGAAAATATGACATTTAAAACTAGTCTCCCACTGAGCCATATTAGCATTAACTTTGAACACAATTGTGGTTTATTATGTGTGTATCTGACAGTTCTTCTCTGAACGACAGCAGTTTGCCTGTGAAGCTGCACTTTGGCATGCTACTAGATACTCCACCGCAGTTTTATATTCAGTCCCTACTCTTCAAGTGCACAGATTCAAAATATGAATTCAGCATTTATCATTTGCTATAAAAATAATGCCTTACATCACCTCCCAGCTCTTGACTGGAATAATCTTTTCTAGCACCCTGATGTATAGAGAAACTGAGATGCAATGAGAGAATTCGTGAGAACTCTGTAGCTCAGTTAGGACCAAAATAACACTTGCAATGTGCAAATTTGTGCTTAAAAAAAAGCGCATTCATTCAGGAAATCAATAGTTCCTGTTCACTGTGTACTACCAGAGCTACTCGGACTTCGATTGAGATGCTAACTGATGCTGCTCTTCTGCAGCTCCTGCAAAGAGTGGAGTAAGTTCACTTACTAGAGAACATGTGCATCCAGCAGTCTGTGCACCTCAGGATGCTGTGTAGGAGAACTGGATCCCAGGAGGGACAGTGTTCAGGAAATGGCAGCTGAGCTTTTCTGCATCTTCTGTTAAATCTATTCTGGTCTCGTGGACTGAGTAGCTGCATCTAAGTTAGCTCATCAGCGGGCTTGAGAGTGTCCTTTTGAAGTGATTCTCCTGATTCTCCCCACTTAACTGGGCGTTTACTGACGTTGCAAAGTGGTCTGAGTGCGTGAACTCTGTGGGTTTTTTGGATGTAACTAAAATAAGAGATGTGATCCAGGAATGGATTTAGTGCATTCCAGCTACAAAAGGACATGCAATCCATAGGATAGGTTTCATTAGTCATAATTCAAAGTTCAAAACTTTTTTAATGTACCTATATAATTTTAATTTCTTCGTCCGTGGGACAATGTCCTCAGCACTGTTTTGTTATCTCCTGTTGGACTACTAACTGATGTAGATGTGGCTGCGGAGTCTTTTTTTTTTTTTTCTTTTTCCATTTTATTTACTTTATGAGGTGGTAATACTAGCGTCTGTTGTAGTCATACTGAATTAAAACCTATAATGATGCTAGTATTTATTTCAAGATGATGTATTACTTTAGTCTTCATTGGAATATGCTGATTTCTAATATAAAGGTGTATTGTCTTAATGTGATTTACCACACATATCATTAGTAACAACAATAGAAGCAATTTATTGCTGGTGTAAAAGAAAGGTGTTGTAGGGGAAAGGACTGCAGAGTTTCTGGAAAATGCTAGTCAGATGCATCTTCTTGAAACAATCTAAAATCTTGGTTGCCAATTGACCTATCAGTTTAAAATTAGAAAAAAAAAAAATAAAAGAAAGAAAAATGTTCACAGAAAAAAAATCTTTTTTTTCAGTTTTTCATTTTCCACACACTGAAAACTGGATAAACACTGTGTATGATTAAATAGACTAGTTGGTTAGATAGATTGCATAGACATGTTAATTCAAATCCCAGGTCATTTGCTTTATTTGATTTTTTAGAAGTTATATCAGTTGTGTTTACCTCGCCTAAGATACCTCCTTTTGGCCAGGATCAACAAGAAATGATATCTGGTTTTATTTCCCTAAGTTGTGTTCTTCTTTCCTTTCTTAATATAATTATACGGTTCCCTCTTCTCCCACTGCCGTAACCTGTGTTGTCAATTAAGATCAGACAGGGAATTTAAAACACTTGGAAAGAAGCAGAAGAAACAATCAAATATAAAGAGCTCAGGAAAGTGGAGTCTTCCATGTTACCAAAGGGAGAGGTAAAGCTTACAGCACAGACAGTAAAGCAGCTTTGCATTGTCAGACGTGTCTCTTTCTTTGCCCATAGCCAGAAAAGAAGAGCTGCAGAATGCTGTAATGACTCAGTAGAAGAACATAGATTATTTGCTGCCGAGAAAAACTGGATTTTATTTTGAAGAATGATTTTATTCTTGGTGTACAAATTTGCTTTTATTTGAACACAGTAAAAACAACTGATTTCATCAGTTCAGCAGATCAAACCTTTAGTGGCACAGATGAAAATATTGATAAATAGAAAAGTATTTACAGATGCAAACTAATCCCAGAACGCTGATGTTTAGCCCTGTCCTTTGGGGAGGATCTCAAAATTCAACATGCAAAGTAGAAGTTGCTTTTGAAAGGCTTTTTCTAGTTAATGAGTTGACACAGTTGTACTAGTTCTCGAGTTGTTCTGTACCAACTAATTTGTCAATTTAAGGCAATATTTTAATAACAACATGTTTAGTTGCAGTGACTGTCCTTGTGCAAAGTCTGCTATTTCATTATGGGACAGAGGCATATGTAGTTGTAACAATTTTTGGAAGACAAAAAAAATACTCTACTTGATGAGATTAATGGTTTGTGTATACCAGAATGCTGCTCTTCACAGTGGCAGAATGAGATGCTGTTATAGGGTAGAGCATGTGAGCCTGGCCACCGCCTGTGGTCCATGTCTCTCCTGCCCCCCAGCATTCATGGTCATTGGATTAGGATGTAGAAGAGTATATTCATCTTTGTCTGCTCTCCTTTTATTTGCACCTTGGAATTTCTTTCAAGTGTCAACCAGACGACAGACTTCTAGTTTTCCTTTTCTACATTCACTTCTGTGAAGAACTGATGTTTAGAGGTAAATTTAATCCACCAGGCTTGAATTCTGGTAGCACCTAACTTGTTACAAGACATGCAAATTAAATATTCAGTGCCGGTGAACAACAAAACTAAATAGCCCACAAAACAGAAGCAGCAGTTACTTAAAGCTGATAGAGTTGTTGAAGTGTGATATAGAAGTGTTATATTTTATTAAAATAAAAATATTTAAAAATTTGGTTCCAGATTGGGATCACTGGTTACATGGCAAATTTGTCATTTCTAGCCATAGAACCCAAAACTTGATGTGTCTTAGTTTGCGCTCCAAGATTATTTTTTTTTCCTATCTGTTTCCTTGCACTGAGAAAGGCACATTTCCCCATGCTGGTTGGAGGTTTTTAAAATGCAAAGAATGAGGCAACCTCTTACAGAACCTGATGGTTTATGACCTATCTGTAAACTGTTAAATTCAGGGGGGGTTTGGACAGCGTAGGAACTGCAGTTTGAGATGGGATTAGCGACCATTGAGAAGCAAAAGAATCTGATTGATGAATTCAAAAGGTGGGATAGCTGCAGGGTCAGTTAACTGTCAAACAGAATGAAAATTATGCCAGAGAATGAGTTTCTTAAGATCTAGGGGAATTAGTGAAAAGCAATAGACCTCCAGGTACCTTTTCCCTATCAGTTTTAAAACCTAGTTAATTTAGCATTCTTTTCTGATCCTGACAGCTCCACCAGAGGCATGTTCCACCACTGGCAAACTTCATAGGTGTTCAAACAGTATTGTGATGAAAGCTATAGAAACATAATTAAACGGATAGGGCTTGTAGCTAACCTACACGCTCCTTACAGAAAACACTCTGTCTCAGCAGATGTGCCCTGTGGCGAGGTTGTCCCTAGACCAGCTGAACTAGCACAGGCAACGCTACATTTAATTTATCATGACTTCCCCAAAAGTCTAGTGTTCTCTGCTTTTGCTGCTGTGAGAACTAACCTCACTGATGTTGCTGTGACATCTTGGGGGGATGTTACCGCTACTGCTGCACGGGAAGGCGGGTTTGACTCGTCTTGCTGCCAGGCTTGTGTTACTGATGGACCTGCACTGGCAGCAAAATATGGTTTTGTCAGGGAATCACCTATAGAACCAAAATAACCTGGATCTGTAGGGCTCTCTGGGCTCTCCCACAGTTGGGAGAGCATGTAGTGTCTGACTGCATTTCCTTTCCTTACTTAACTCTGTGAAAAAAAAATATATATGTTGAAGGCTTGCAGAATTTTTTTTTGGATAAATAAGAGTCTCTTTTTTTCTATCAACATCTGGGTGAAGAATGTTTGGGGCTTTCTTGTCAGCATGACCCAAGGATTGTGTCAAAACTCCATCCTCAAAAAGAGCAAGTTTGGCCTCCCTTAATTTTAAAAAATATTTTTAAAAAAAAATTATGACACAGACAAAGAAATCAATTATTGTTGATTAATTATATTAAAATTTTGAACTTGGAGAATTAATAAGACTTGTTAATACTCTTCTCTAAAGTAACAAGTGATAGGACAAGAGGAAATGGTCTCAAGTTACACCAGGGAAGGTTTAGGCTGGATATTAGGAAAAATTTATTCACTGAAAGAGTGGTCAGACATTGGAACAGGCTACCCAGGGAGGTGGTTGAGTCACCATCCCCAGAGGTGTTCAAGAAACATGTAGATGTGGTGCTTAGGGACATGGTTTAGTGAGTTAGGTGGTGTTGGGTTGGACTTGATGATCCTTGAGGTCTTTTCCAACCTTAATGATTCTATGATTCTATGTCTCTTCCACACTCCATGGATGACTGGCTATTTGTTCCTTTAATTTCTTGTGTCAGTAGTGTGCATAAATATGCTCTTGCACAAAAAAAATATTTTTTCTCTAAACCCCTGCGACTTAACTAGGTGGACCACTGTTGCCATGAAAATGTTACTATTCTGTTCTAACAAAAATTCAAGTTTGTATGTTTCAGACATACACAAATCCAACGATAATCTGGTCAGAGAAAATGTAAATTTGTTGCCTCAATAGATTTGCAAGAGCAATGCATAGTATCTGTGACACCTTCTGTAAACCTTTGATGGAAATAATTATTTTACTTATCATTTGCCATCAAGAGGAGACAGTAGCAGAGAAATCCACACTGATAAGTAATTTCAAATGTGGTACACATGTGGATTTCTACAGGTCTTCAGTACTACGTAATAAACCTACTGCTAGTAAATTGGAATGAATGACTTGTGGTCATAGCTGCAAATAAATGTCTAATTTACTATTGCAGTGGCCTCATGACAAGATAATAGCTATTGCTTTTAGTAAAAGGTCTTTTTCCTACATCTAGAATTATCCTGCTTCTACTAGCGACTTCACCTCTGGGATTTTTGTTTTGAATGGCACTGTCTTCCCTGACTCGTTCAGGGATCTCCCATAAGCCGGTTTTGTACAACAGCATATGTCATATGCGCTGATAAATTGGCATATCATTTTCTCTTCTGATGCTAACTGTCTCAGGGATCTTTGCCACAGTGATTTCAATTTCCTCTGCTTGACAGACCTTATCTTATCAACAGCTTAAAACATGTTTACAAACACAATACAATCAGAGTTCTGTGCTTTCGATGCCAAGTTATTCTGGAAGCCATTGATCTTTATTACAGATTTGCAGGGTGTTGCTAAATACATTAGTAATTATACCTCTGGGCTGTCATAGCATCTTCTCTTGGGCAATCTCCTTTTATGTTGTGTTTGATTGATAGTTACAGACTTGATTCAGAATGAATTTAAAATCACAATGCTGGCATACAAACCAGCTCAAGTTACTTTAACTTTTCAGCCTACCTGTAAGGTGGGAGGACTGTGCTATACCACAGGTTTTTAATCACATATGAAATATACCCTGGCATTCATTTATCTGTCCAAGACAAGCGTATGTGTTTGGATTTCTAGTAAATGGCCATCTCTCTGCTTCCAGTAGCACAGTGTCAAGGAACAGCTGTCTAGCAATCTAAAAGTAGCAATAATTATGTTGTTTGTTGCTTTTTCCTTGCTTGGGAGAGGAGGAAAGAATTCATATGTATTGCTCCCAAATATTGATAAGTAATAGAATGTTTCTATTAAATGTGATTAATCATATCAAATAACAAGGTTAGCTATCAGAAAAAAACAGTTTAAGAATTCCTGTACATGTGAATCTCTTTTTGGGTATATTGGTTAAGAAGAATAATTTCCACAAGAAATGGAGCTTCAGAAGGTTTGCTTTATATAAGGAGGGAGCAAGGACAAGACACATAGGGGAATTATTGCTTGCAAAGATCTGTAGAACTGAACACCTCTATATAGCCCAGATTGGAAATTTTATAAGTGTGATCACAGCGAGGGTCATGATTTTACAGCTCTGGTGTACCATGCCTTCTGCACAAGGCTGTTTCTGTTTGCAGGCAGAACTCCTTTTGAAATAAAAATTCGTAATCAAAAGATAACTGGGGTGAAAAAGTGCTTTTTCTCTATGTGCTCCCTGTTATGATAAATCTTGTACAATTATGTACAACTTATATTGAAATGGAATTGTAAATTCTGGTTTTAAACTATTTTTAATAGTAGAGCTGCACATCCACCTGCCCTATATTAAAATCCTACATTAACTGCTGTACTCCTATGTGTGTTTAAATGCAACCTATGTCCTCCTTTCGTGAAGTTATTAAAATAAATTGTTTCTCAATTTAATTTGAAAACTGAGTTTAAATGCTTTTATATTTTGCTTTCATCTGTATAGTAGATTTATTATCAGAAAAAACTAAACACAGCACCTTATGTTTCTCTGAAGACAAGAAGCCATTAAACTTTTAACAGTTTAGAAACTAAATTCACCTGTAAAGAAATGCTGAATTGTTTTACAGAAAGGTATAAAACCCTGTTAAAATGAGAGAGAATTCAAAAAGGTCGTATCACTGAAAATTTAAAACTTTAATGCATAGGTTTACTTCTTTTATTAAAGTAGCAAAATGGTCTATTTCATGTGTGGGAAAAAAAATAAATTAATGTATTTGCTTTGTAAGAAGTTTGCCAAAATTTTCCAACACACAGCTGCTTTAAAAGTAGAGCTTTACATTAGAAGAATATTGAGGTTTCCTTTGCAGGAATGTAATGTTTATTTAGCAGTGTGAGTCTGCTGAGGAAATCTTTTTGTTCTCTTTTTGCATCAACAAGGTAATTTTTGTTGGTAAACTGATTAAATTGTTGATAATTAGGGTCAGGTAATTTACTTTTATTTGGTTTATTTCTTTATGTCTATTTAATGCTTATTTTATGGCTACTTTAGCAACATTGGGGATGAAATAATGAAATTGAAAGGAAAGTAACAGAATAGACCTCTTTAGGGTTTTGGAGAGAATTTCCAGGAAGTACAGTAAATCACTGTTCATTTGTATTCTGTAGGATATATTCATGCAAGTGAATTAAGTAGATCATAAGGGAATTGAAAAAATCTCTCACTTTGTGAAATCATAAATGATAAGTCTTTCACTAAATAGCTTGTAGAAGTAGGATTTAAAAAAAAAAAACAGGCACAGAGGACACATTTTTGTAGGTCATATGCCCGAGCAGGGTGTATTTACAATTCCATTTCAGCATAAGCTGTAGCTCAGCTGCTGGTAAGCTGCCCCGAGTGAAGGAAATCCCAGGAGGGGGACGGGGGCTGTCGATGGGTTTGTGGCTGCTGGGTGTTTCGCAAAGACACATGGCCGAGGAGCACCCTGGTCCGAGGCTGTGCTGGTGGTGCAGGGTTCTGGCTGTGCGTAACCTGCCCAGGCAGCGCCAAGAGGAGCAACCGCCTGTCTTGGACAACAAGCTGTCCAATATTTCTAGAAAGAATGTATGGGATAGCCTGAAAATAAAGAAGATCTTGAAGATGAATGAGACCTCCAAATATTGTAAATACCAGTTTTATAAGAAAACGTGAAAAAATGGTAATAGATTAACTTACAGTACAGTGGAATGCTTATAAATTTAAACTGCCTTTTAATTCCCTTTTATATAAAAACTGTGTACAGCTGTGAAATATTATTAAATACTAAGAAAAATATAATTTACTTTTGTTACTTACAACTTCAACTGTAGATTCACCAGTAAGACATGGTAGGAAGCAGCAATGCTTTTGGTGGTGCCCACATGACCTTGTGAATATACAGCTGTCCCTGTAGAAACCAAAAAGAAAACATTTAGGGAAGGTATGCACTCTCACGTCTGCTTAAGTTTATTAGTAATCTATAAGAACGTGGCTATTTTCTGCCTCACTGTATTCCCTTGAGTTAGAAGTAGGAAGCTAGCTGTTTTATAACATCGGGAAGCATGTATTCTTTTAAGGATGTTCCAGAAACATCCTTATTGCCTGTTAGAGGAACATGCCAGAAATCCTTTACCATCACAGGTGAGGATATGTGCAGGTTTAGAGGCCCATGCTTGGAGAAAGTAACGTAAAGGTACCAGGATGATGTCTGTCAGGAATGTTGATGGTGAGGAAGAAGAATTTTGAAGATCAAAGAATTTTGAAGATCAAAAGGGTTTTCCAGAGAAAGCTTGTTTGCACACTGATTATTTACACAGATTGTGACTTACTGGGGGGGAATAAAAAAACTCAGAGAAGCAATCCGGGCTGGTGTCCATATTCTGTTTATGTAGATGCAATTGCCATGAACACCTTTGGTCAAAAGGTCATAAGACCTTTGTGGGATACAACAGGCAGTTTGACTGTCCAGCTCGTACTTAGCCTCATAGAGCATGGATACCTTCTGTTGGAAGCTGTAAGGATGGCTTGAAAGTGTGGGCTTCTGTTGGTCACCTTGTAGAGCAGAGCAGGTCTGAGATGTACCTGACTGGAAAGTATGAGTATTCTGCAGTTTAAACCTAGTGCTTGAGGCTGGACAGCATTCAGCTTGACTCAGAATACATGCTTAAACATAGCTGAATGAATTTTTCTTTTACTTTTGCTCCAGAGCAATGCCAATCTATTCTCTTCTTTTCCAAGGATACCACACAGATGGGCTTGGTTGCAAATGTCAGGTCTGTGTTTCTCTGCAAGCTGGCAATGTCACTCCAAGCTTTCAGGCAGACCTAAATTTCAGACTCCGCTCTCATGCATTCTGATGTTAAGCTGCTAGGAATCTATCAGAATGTATTTCTGGGCATGATGGAGGATATTTAGTTGACCCAGATAGCTTTCAGTTAATTTTTGTAAACCTTATTCCCTGCTCCTATTGGTCCATATGTCAGCACTTTCTTGTGTGCTCAAATTTGTGTGATGAAAACATAATTCTCAGATTCAAGGAATTACCTTGGACATAGATATTAATAGTAGATATCTAACAAAAGATACAGTTTTAGTCTTAATATTATGTACAGTTATACTGTCTTGCTTTTCTACTAAGCCTTAACTGAATCTTAGAAATTTTAATGTGCTTATTAACAATCTTGTAGGGCTTTTATTGCTTATTGCTTTATAGCTAACAGTAATCTTTCATATAAATCACTTTGATTAAAAATTTAGAAATCAAACTTTTTAATATAAAATCACACTGAGTATCTGTCTTTTTATCCAGTAATCAAATTAAATACAATCTGAAGCACCTGGGTACCGGATTAAAAATTGAACCATGGGCTTAGAGAATACAGCAATTCTATTTTTATAGAACTTTGTAGAAGCTCTTTACAGCAATTTTTATTTCCCCATCAGCAGTTTAAACTTCATCTGCAATGAGGCTATTATCTGTCATCAAACAAACAACTTCAATAATTTGTTCTTTTCATTTATAATCTTCCTTTAATTTTGATGGGGAAACTCCTGTGTCTACAGGAAAGTTGGACTTCGGTTTCAAACAGTGGCATTTTTAACCTATGTTGTTTTTCAGAAACAAAATTTATGAGCCAGTTCTATAACCTCAATATCTGCCATTGTTTGGAAAGATATAACCCAGGGTCTCCCCATTGTCTTGACTAAGAATTCTATGTGTTGGTTTTATATAGGTGCTTTGGCTGCAGTTGTGGGTTTGATAGTGATTAGTTCATGTTCCTCTCAATGTAGCTCAAGTGTATTGATGACACCAGAGTAACCATAAGGGTTAAAGTGCGTATCACTGACTGCTCAGGCAGAGAAGGTAACTAGAAGTTTGTGAAGTTATCAGATCTATTTTGCTGCTATCTGGTCTACTGATAACAAAAAAATAAACAGAAACAAATTGAATTCTAAAAGGTTCTCTGAATACCAGTTTTCCAGATCATTAACACTGCTAATTATTTAAGGTGACTCTCCCATAAAGCACAGCTGTAGAAATACAGCATCACATTTTGCAATAGCAGTTTCTATTTCTGAGTTCACCTAAGCTTTCATGAAGTGCAATATTTTAATAGTGCAGGCTTGTTAAGTCTTCTGTTCAAGAAATTCGTGGAGGGCAGGACATACCTATGTACTACGACTTCTTAGGGAAAATGTCATTTTGCTGATTGACTGCTTAAGGTCTAGTATAGACAAGAACTTTAATCCAAAAACCCTGAAACCACTAGTTTGCTATCAAATAGCCTGTCTATTGAGTTAACTCGTACTACTACTCTGATTTATTTATTATACCTGCTTTGCCTTTCACAAACAAATCCCAATGTAGTCTGTGACATCTGGAGGGTTTTTGTGTTTATCGCCAGCAAAAGATGCAGTGCCAAGAAATTGGAGTTCTCATGCAAACGGATTAACTCCAATGTTGTTCATAACCCTAAAATTACCATATGATGTTGACAGAAATCTGCTTTTATTCCTGTTTTTTTTCCTTCCAGAAAATGTGCTAGAAATAGTAGTTTTTCTAGAGGAGCATCACACCCATTTATATGCTTCATTATCTAGCTGAGCGTTTTATTCTGTTTTCATTCTACCACAGAGTTTTAGTTGCATCTTTAATCTGATTATGTGAGACAGTTTCTCTTCCTTTAGTATGACACAAATTTAGCTGAAGCTTGTAGTAGGTATTTTTTTTCTCTCCTAAATTAATATTCTTCTTCATACCGTATAATATCACTGGTTTTGTAGGTATGGTTTGATAAACAGACTTGGTGTTTAGTTTCCTATTTACAGCTCTTTTTGCAGAACTTCCTTAATGAAGTACATGTCTCTTTATCCAATAATGTGAACAAATAGGTTTTGATACTTTTCCGTGGTTCACGACAAAAATCCTGGCAGAATACGAGGTTAAGGTGTGCCTCACAGGAGTCAGTTTTGTCAGCAGGAGGTTGTATGTCATTAGTTTGCCAGCAGTATTGCTGTAAATTCTTTTGATTTCAACACTATCCAAGTTAAAAAGCCATAATGCTGTCAACATTTATAACTAAGGGAAAACATTCCCATTTTGGAAGGAATCCTGGGGAGATGTGGAGAGGAATGGCTTTGTTTGTAATTTGTTTCAGTATGTCTCTGAAGCCCATTGGAATGGAAATGAAAAGCACTGCCTTCATGTTCCTTCCATGCCACCATGTCCTTGCAGCAAAGAAGTTACTAGTTCCGTTAACTAATATGAACAATATTCATGTATATGGATCTGATTGACTTTGACAGATAAAATCTCCGGGAACATCCTTCTGTACTGAAACTGGGTGGTGATAAATCACAGGTTTTTTCCTGAAATTTGTGTAAGTATTGATAACTAAAACTGTCATTAAAATATTGTAATTGATAAACCTCTTCTTTCGTTTCCTCTCCTCTTTAGTCCACCTTTTCTTGTTGATAAATAATGTTCATGACACTTTTCAGTGGCCTTATTTCTCATTCAGACTGTTACTTACCCATGTGTTCCTATGCTGGTATTCTTCATGTTTTGCTTAAAAGACCCTGAATTCTAGGAGGATTTCCAGAGGTTTGATGACACTTCAACATGTCATTCGCTAGTGCTAGTGAAGGAAAAGAATGGAATGAAAAACCATGTGCCCCAAAATCTGCCTCAACTGTACATAACTCCAAAGGTTATTCTGTTGCTCTGAAGTTTTAGATCCAGGAAAAAATTTCAAAGCCAGGTAGTTTGGAATCTTGCACATTTTCTGATCTCTGTTCCAAAGTGTAGAAAATCCCTGTGTAGTAGTTCCCTGTGGGGTTGTCTCTTGCTTTCTTCTTACATTATTGATAGTAATTTTTCAGGATCTGACATTTACGTTCACATCAGGGCTTACATATACACTTAAAGTGAAAGAATCTCTCCTCTGCTTTGAGACCTTAAAGGGTTTGAAATCTTGGGTTTTAACTTTGCTTATTCATTCTGGCAAACTGAGGTTCAAAGGGTATGGAAATTTTATATCTTAATGGGTTTTTGAGCTCCATTCTTCAGTAGAATCATTCAATAGGAACAAAAAATGAAAGTGAATTTAGTTCGTGTCTGTTGTACAACCAGATATACATTCAAAAATGGAAAACAGAGAAATGTAGCTGTGTTCCCCCAAGAAAGGTCTATGTAAGCAAAACCTCATTGACTTTAAGTATTTTTCACCTTAAAAAAAAAAAAAAAAAGGATTATTTTAAGCCTTTCTTTCCTCTCTTGAAAGCACAACCATAGTTCACAGATGCATTCTGTGTGAATCTTAATAGGCCTAGGGCAGTGTAGTGAAATCTTTGACAGCGAGTAGTATAATGAAGGAACAAATAACACAGATGAATAAGTTTTTCTTTGGTCGTGGCTTGGTGTTGTTTGTGGATTACAGAAAAATGGGAGACAAGTGTGCTGACCTTCCTACTTGTAAAGTTTTAGTTTTGTAATTCTGTCTAGTTCTATAATTCTGCTTTTCCTTTTTTTGTACACACACAAATAAAAGCTCACCAAAGGCAATCTTGCATAAAGTGACAGCTGTTTATTTAAATTATCCTAGCCTCATTATACTTCCATCTTTCTCTGACAGACATATGTTCAGTTGGTGCATTTGAAATAGATGCACATATTGTTTGCCATCCTGTAGTAACTGGGGACTGGACAATACCAGTTGCTCAGACAGTTGTGTTACATTTGAGATCTATTTAACAAGTGTTCTTATTTTTTTATTTTAATCAACTAAGTGGTACATGTGTTTGAGTAAACATTTTGGCTGTTTTGTTGTAGGAATATGATTAATTGATCATAATAACACAGGGGAAATATCAACAGAATGCATAGCCTCAAGTATGTAACAGGTTAAAACTATCCTGAGTTTGCTACAAGTCTAACTTGCAGGAGATATGAAGGCAGAACAATTTGTCTCCATTTGGCATTTTAACGTGGACTTAATGTGAAAAGAGGTAATAAAAGTCTATCATCTTTTTCACTGGGTTGAAAAACACTATTTATAGACTGCATCACCTGAAAGGGTTCATTTCTCAAACCAGGTTTGCAAATGTATGTCTGTATCTTTCCTGAGGGATAGGAAAGTGAATATACTTGAAGGACACAAAGGGAATATAATTTACCACTTCCACCCCCTGCTATTTTCCTCTTTTGTGGTTTTGTTTGTTTTGTTTTATGTTTGGTTTTGTTTTGTTTTTCAATGTGATTTTCATATCAACTTCTCTTGAGGTTTGGGAATAGTGTTCCTTGGCATAAAAGATGACATAAGATAACTAATAGTCCTCCTATAAGAGAGAGTTTTTAAATTATTATTTTTTAAAAGTCTTTTCTGATGTGAAAATGATATTTTTAAAAAATTCCTTAGAAGAAACTTCAGTCCTTGTTTGGTAACATAATCAATCTTAGTGTGGCTAGTCAGGAGCATGAACAACTTCTGTAAGAAAATACGACGACAAAGAGAAGCTTTAAGAAAAAGACTGGAGACAATGCTATTGCTAGTATCTAATAAACTGTCTGCAGGATACATGTGAGTAATCTGATACATAACGGTGCCACAATGCATGCGTACTAGATTCTCTAGTATATCTTTTCCCCTTGCATCATGCTCTAGAAGTGCTTTAAATGATTGGTACTAATTAGTCATCAGTTCAGCAATCCAGAAGCAATCACTCATTGGCAACAGAGTTTCCCTCATTGTTTGGAACTGAAAAAAAAAAAAAAAAAAAAAAAAAATTGCTCCTAAGCAATTAGATTTAATTTTCATTTGTTCTTCCCTACTTATGGCCTAAAATCTTTCTCATTGCTGTCTAGAGAGAGTCCATGAACCTATGTAAAGGAAAGGCTTGAGGGGAGTGGAATAAGGAGGTCTGGGAAGTGTGCCCAGTACCATCAGCGCTCAGCAGTTTCTCATTTAGCTTTATAGTTTCCAATAAGAAAAGATCTTTTCTGAACAGTGAAATGAATACTGTGTATACCTGTCGTTTTCCCTGATTTGCTTTATACTCAGCTCTCTTGAATATTTATTGATTTCTATATTACTAGTTTGAGACCCTTTCATGCCTATTATGTATACCCTCTACAATTTGATTTCCAAAAAATCAATATACTGTAACTAAATAGATGTTTCTGCTTACAAAACAAAAGCAGAACCCCAGCAAGGTGACAGTGTAAAATGAGAAAAATACAGAAAAAGTTTCAAGTGCATCCTAGTGTTCATCTTTTCTTACAGCTTACTTTGAGGTTAAGTTAGTGAATTAGCTGTAAAATAAATACAGTACCGTAAAGTTGTTAGAATCTTCGTTTTAAATTTTAAAATACTATGTACAGTTATACTGATGTTTTTTCCCCAAAGCTTAATTTGTAAGAAAAAAATGGAATGTCAACATTGTTGAAATACTTCTGAAATGAAACATTGTGCTACTTTACTTCATATTTTAGTGCTGCATGCTTGCATGTTATAAAATAAAATAAAGTCATTCATTTGCAATGACTTTTCTCTAAATTTCCACATTTACTTCTATGTAGAGCCCAAGGGAGTTAGTCTGGATTCAGTTCTTTCATACTTTTAACCTTGAATGATGGAAGGGAAAAGTAAACTCACCAAATCTGTGGATGACAGTGACCTGGAAGGGCCTGCAAACAATTTGGAGGACAAGGTTACAATTTAAATTAACCTTCATAAATTGGAGAAATGATACGAATCACACAGATAACGTTCAGTAAATAGAAGTGTGAAGTTCCACATTTGGCAAGGAGAAATGAAAAGCACAAATACAAGAGGAGGGAATACTGAGTATGGGATTGAAGGATGTGGGAGTCGGTGAGTCATAAACTGAGCAGGTCAAGAATGAATATTGTGTTCAGCTGCATCTTTAAGAGACATTAGTCCGGAGCTCTGTAAGTTGAGGTTTGAATAACTGGGTTTATTTACTGTAGAAAACACAAGATAGAAGCAGACTCTTAAGTCTTCCAGAATATTTAAGTATTTTAATAAACAGAGAAAATCAAGTATGCTTCCTGATGTTCAAGAGTAGGACTAATTACGTTTACAGACTTTTAGAATAGTGATTATGAAAATCCTTATACCTTAGAGATGATGAGTGTTAGAATAAGGTACTTAGAGAAGTTGTGGGCTTGCTGTCAGTGTTTTTTTTAAGAGCAGATTATGCATAATAATGAGAAGATGGACAAATTACCTTTTGCATTTCTTTCTAGACCTATATCTCTTTTCATAGCATTTTATGATCTTTAAATTTTAGTCAAAAAACAAGTTCAGAATGTTCATAATGTATTCTGTAGCCCTTTGTTCTAGGCACCTGTTTAGTCTTCAGCATTCCTATAGGAATGCTTACAAATTTTATTGACAATTTTATATAATTTGTCTTATTTCTGAAGACTTCCAATAGTGTGAGCATTGTTCAATGTCAAAGCCCTGAACCTATGAGGTTCAGCTCAGCAACAAATAAATCCTCATAATTGCCCCACCCAAATCTCCTTATGTTATTTGTTCTATTTAATTAATCACAGATAATGAAAGCAAATGTTACTAAAGAAATTGCCACTCAGTTGTGACAGGCGGTTGTACTCATTAATCAGACTTCTGCAGAGGAAAGTAAACAGATCTAATCAAAAGAAAGTGACATTTATTTTTTACTATAAAATCATAAGACTCCTCGTTACAAATTTTACTGATTCTCTGCTTTTAACAGGAATATTAAAACTTTCAAATAGTTAAAAGATTAAAACTAGAAACAACCCAGAGTATAAATATTCTGAACAAAAGTTGTATCCAGGATACCAGTGATTTTTGTTCGAATAGGAAACGTTAGCATGATTTCTGAAAACAAATTCTGACATTCCCTGCAGCTGAAGCTTTTCACTGATTTGTCTACGTACTCAAAAAACATCAAAGGTGTCATTTAGATGAATTTGATTAATAATGGCCTCACGGTACAGAACAAGATGTAATTCTGGATTTTCAGAAGAGGTTGAACATTGGCTGTTTCTTGACAGGTTAGATTGTGAGTGATCCTACAGCAGTCAAATCAAAGAGATTATGAAATGTTAACAGTTTACAATTGATTGGATTGAGAATTGTATGTCAGAAAACCTTAAATATTGAATAAAGAAATGAAGATACCCATTTCAGAAACATTCTTTGATTCGTGTAGAAAATCCTCTGCTTTCTTTGAGGTGGTGTGTGGGTCCTACAAAAGTAGGGGAGGAATGAACAAAAGGGAAATGTGGAATTTCTCATGAGGTTGGCGTATAAGTAGGCCTCTTAACTGGGAAATATTGGTGAGGGAATTTGCCGTCTATGAGACAATCTTTGTTCTGGTGTACATACCAGAGTAAATACATAAATAGCTATGATGCAAGAATTGATTTTTTTTGAGTCAGCTTTACTGTACCTTTAAAATACTGGGACAATGGGATCAGGTAGCCTTTTTAAGTGTGGGGGGGTGGGGAAAAAAAGCTTTTATGGATACTCTGGTGACTCCAAGAGCAAAGATTCAGGAGACAGTATTTAACTGGTGTGCCTTTTGCTGCAGGCTGAAACTTGGGGGAGTAAACAGACTCTCATTGTTTGACTTCGTGGGCAAATTCTTTTGTCTTGCTTAAAGCAAGGAGTTAGGAGACTACACACAGAGATTTGTAACTCCAGGAAACTGATTTCAGCTTTTAACCGAAGTAGTCAGATAGTATGGTTGCAAGTAGGAATATTTAAGCACAATTTTGGTGTAAAAGTGTATTGTATTCTAAGGTTTTTTTGTTGGTGTTTTGGTTTTTTGTGGTTTTTTTGGTTGGTCTGGTTTGTTGTTGGTTTGGGGTTTTTTTGTTTAAGAAACAGCCTCATGGATGTAACTTTTTGAAGGTCCTGAAAGTTGCAAAGATGGTTATATAAAAGAGAGAGAAAATGCTTTTTTCACAGTGTTATTTATGAATATAATACAGTATGAAATGTGGAAATGGCAATTATAAAGGCAATTTTAGTTAAATTTAGCGCTATTGTCAGACTCACATCTATTTATTTCCCCAGTAACTCGGATTAAATATGGATGTAATACTGGCCAGTATTTTATACAGAGCCAAGCAGAGACTACAAAGATAAGAATCACTAACGTGTGCTACTGCCTAGAGCTATAAAAGGGTAAAGCTTCAGGTTTAACTAGTGTGTTTTATTTCTATGACTCTGTCATTGCTTTTTTTTTTTTTTACTCAGTACTTCAGGAGCTCCTCCCAGGAGACAGCCTGGCTTCTTACCCTATACGGATGTAAATGCACACATATATACACACAACCCCATAGGTTCTGTACAAATTCACTTGCACTCGCTCAGTCTTCTTGCAGTGCCCTTTAATTGAGAAACTTCAGCTCGTTGGACATCCTCTGTTGCTTTTACAGCAGTGTTTCAGACCCTGCAGCTACCAGGAGAAAGCTGTAAGCAACCCGGACATCTCCCTTCTAACAAAGCATGTAGCACTCACCCAGTAAATTATGAACAAACAAATATATTTTATCATGTGTAATACCGATCTATTTCTAAGATACTGTCAGCACTTTGAGACTTTCATTTAAGCATGTATCTTTTATGAGTTTGTACATGCTACAGATGCTTCCACCTGAATGAATGCAGCTAAAGCTAGTTGCTCTTTTTATTATTATTGCTCTTATAAAAATATTAAGGATTTTTGTGTGTGCACCAAACAGACTTTTCTTTATGCTTCTGCCACTCTCAGTCTTTCTCTTTTTAAGCCGAAGCTTCTGAACGTATTGCAGACAAGTGATTGTGTATTGTCGAGCAGGGCAGGTTGTGATCTTTTAATTTCTATCCCTTATGGCCTTCTCAGGCTCACTTGGAGAAAGATAGCAGTTCTGGACTGATAAGACCTTGCTTTCAGGAATGTATTCTCACCCTCTGTCCCCCCTGTAAGCCTGGTGGCAATAGGCTTGCTTCTGGTTTTTACTGAGCAAACTTGGTTCTAACTGTGGTGATCTGGTGTGTTAATGATGATGTGCAGGTGTGTAATTACAGGGGCTCTGCAACCAGTACAGTAAAGCCAGCAGTTGCTCAGAGCCACACAATGCAGCATTGTACCATAGCAAGCTTAGCTTTCAAATTTTAACAAATAAAATTCCACTTCAGGAAAATAAAATGGCTTGTATTTAGCTCAAGCAGCCAGCCTCTCATGACATTTTTTCCGTCTTCGTTCTTCTTATCTTCTGACTCATACAGATCTTTAAATTTAGCTGTGTTCTTTTTCCCTTTTCTGTCAAACTATTATTGAAGTTGTTTTATAAACCACAATGGTTCATTTCCAAACATTTTCCCTGGTTTTGCTTACTTTTGAGAATGCCTCCATAATGCTGACAGTTTCAAACCTGAAAGGCTCCCAGTATTGAATCAAATCCCGGATGGGATCAAAATCAGCAAGTGGAGGATCAGAAGGAAGGATTAATGGTTCTTAGTTCACAATAAATCAAACCTGAATCAACTAAGTAAAAGAGAGGGAAGGAACAGAAATAATGAGATAATTTCAAATAACCTCTACTACCCTTGCTTCCCCTTTGTTAATTAAGACAAAATTTTCAGGTGGTATTGCTTTTTCCCCCCATACATCATCTATCTGCTATTTCATGCTGGTTTATGTCATAATAAGATCTAGCTCATCATTTTGAGAGTATATAGCAAATATTTCAAGTATAGGTGAAAAATACTAAGATTCTCTAGAAACTGAGATCCACCATTTTTGAAAATAAGTGAATTGTAATATTTTATTTTAATAATTGAGTTTGAAGTTCTCAGGCATGTAATACAGGCTCTGATATCATGCAATATAATGTGATGCTATTAGTATGAATAATCCTAACTGTGTTCCAGGGGACAATGATGTCTCAACTGTGACTGAGAGACATAGGACATTTCATTGTGAAAAGAGGGATTTTAGCCTTGAGTGCTACCACACTGCTATGTGTCTTAAAACCAGAAAAACAATTACTAATATCTTGGTGGGGAGGAAAAGATGAAAAGTTTTGCTGACACTTTTATAAGAATGCAGCCTTAGCTCTCTATCGACAATTTTAGAAGGTTGCTGTGTCAGAACAAATCTTCCTAATGCATAAATGCAGTTATTTTGTGTGTCATGTCTGCTCAGTTTCCGTGAGTTCTCTTTCTACTTTTGCCACGTTTAATGTCCGAACAAACGTTGACAGTCAAGACCAGTCACGTCCCAGCTGAGTCATAAATTACATCACCCACTGCTATTGTTTTCTGTATGTGTTCTCTACACTTGGGTCCAATCCTCCTTCAATGTTACTGCAAACCTTCAATTCCGGAATATTATTTGTAGGTTTTAATCACTATATTCCAGTTATATGGTAGTATTCTGGTCATATTCTAGTTTACCAATAAGCTGCACTCATAATTAGTGATTTAAGGAATCACATACTACATTGATATGTAACCTTACAAATGTTTGGCTGATATGAATAAGATGTGGGGAAAATAAGTGTATTTGACAATATTTATATTGCAACAAGAACAAACCTGCTATAGAAGATGTTCAGCAGCTACTTTTGAGGGTTTTCTGAGTCAACACAAAGCATTTTATATTGCAACAAGAACAAACCTGCTATGGAAGATGTTCAGCAGCTACTTTTGAGTGTCTTCTTGAGTCAACACAAAGCACTTGGGGCTCAGTAATAATTCTTGATGAAATAAAATACGATCAAAGGCTACTGCAGGAAACATATTTATTTCTGTAAACAGATTTTAGTTTCAAATGGAAGATGTTCAGCAGCTACTTTTGAGTGTCTTCTTGAGTCAACACAAAGCACTTGGGGCTCAGTAATAATTCTTGATGAAATAAAATACGATCAAAGGCTACTGCAGGAAACATTTATTTCTGTAAACAGATTTCAGTTTCAAAATTTCTACAGGCACAGAAAAAGTTTTAAATTTGAAAAGAAACTTTCAAGAAATATTTATCTTCATAGTCTTTCGTCTTCTGTATAAAGCTTCTGATTTGCTAATACAGTAAAATTTAGCCCCTAAACAGTCAGAATATCTAACCACAGTTAATAAGACTTTTAAAATAAGGGCTATCAAATTAGCATAATACTGTTTGGCACACACTGGCTTGTGTATTGAATGATATGCCTTGTAAATTAACTTATCCTTTACATTAATTGGTACTAATTACTGCAGATCTGTTTAATTTTAATGTGTTAATCTGTATATCAGTGAGTAGAATTGCACATTAAATTCAGAATGTCAGTCACACATTCACTTCAGAAAGTCAGCTGATAATGTAATTTGTAGTTTATGTTATCGCTAGAGTTGAGACAACATGCAAAAGTTTAGGCATTTATACAAGGCTAATGATCCTGTATGTATGTGTGGGTAAAAGGCAGAATGTTCTTTATTCTACTTGAGTCAAAGGAGTGGCAAATTTATTAGAATTGGGCTATTTGTTTCTGTTTTCTGCCTCTTTGAGGTTAGCCTACCTCATAAAGAACTGTGAAAGATGTGAAAGTTTATACCACTTGATTTTAAGACCACAAATACAGATATTCAGTGTGGGCCTCTTGCTGTTTTTTCATAAAAAGAAAGATCTAGTAACTGGTTTTTTTTTAGTTTTTTATTCTTTTTCTTCTGAGAATTATTTAATGAGTAACTAAGAGACTATCAAAGCCAGAGAAAATTAAAATTTTAGCTTGAGTTCCTACCTATGAATTGGTCAACCAGCTTTACCATAGAAACAGGCAAAG
>NW_010133438.1:0-235 GCF_000699245.1 Pterocles gutturalis | reverse complement strand
GTAGCAAGCGTTTGGCCAAACATCCTCCGCCATCGAAACTCCCTGAGGTTTGACCCAAATTCAGCATTCCTCACTTCTTCCCCAAGAAGTGACGCACATCGCGGAGCTGCTCAGCTGCACTGCCCTCAGCTCTCACCAGCCACACGCTGAAATCCTCCCCGCTTCCCGAATCTGCCACAGACCCTGGGGATTTCTCAGTCGAAATCGCTACGCAAACACCCCCGCTGATTAGTGC
>NW_010133437.1:30598-30828 GCF_000699245.1 Pterocles gutturalis | reverse complement strand
CGCAATGCATGGGGCCAACTGTCTCAGCTGAGGCGACCGCCTGGATGGACCTTTCTCTTCCTCCTCCTCCTTAATTTCCTGGTCCTCCAGTGCCCCATATCTATTGTGTAAAGTCAATTGGGAGGGTGAGGAAGGTTGGGAGGGGATTCGCCTCCTCCCCCGGGCTGGGACCTGCTGGCCACGCTATTTCTCATACAAGCCAGGATGCTCTTGACCTTCTTGGCCACCCG
>NW_010133437.1:0-30581 GCF_000699245.1 Pterocles gutturalis | reverse complement strand
CTCTGCTTCTTGTGGAGCCTCTGTCTCCTGCCTTTGCGTCAGGGATGGTAGGGTGTGCCTCCCCCAATCTATCTCCTGCTCACACTCCCTGATACTCCTCAGTCTTGCCACTTCCTCCTGTAATTTGGCCACCTGTTCTAGGAGCTGGTCCACCTGGGCACACCTATTGCAGGATGGTTTGTCTCCCATTCCCACCCCAGGAGAGTAGTCTAGGCACCTCCCACATACCAAGGTCTGTACAGATGCCTCTGCCATCTGTAGCTCTGTCTGCACGGAGGCATCGGCCACCGCAGGGGAAGATGGTGCAGACCCCCTGGCCAGAGCAGCAGCCTTAGCTCTGAGACGAGTGCCCACCATTCTGTTTTAAGAGTCAGGGTGGATGTTCGTGCTTCTCCTGGTCTCTAGTACTTCCCTCCGAGGAACCCTGCCTGCTCGCTCTGCTCCTACAGCTGCCTTGTGAGGCTTCTGGACCCAGAAGAACTTCTGCGTCCCACTACACGAGCCTCCTCCTCTGTTGCTGTAGGTGTTGCTCACAGTGGGCGGAGAACTAGCTCTCCGCCCTCCCGGTAAGAATTTAAGCACAGGGGAGGGGTGGTGTCTGCGGTCGTCCCGGCAACGGCTGTGCCACTTCAGCCTCTCGTGACAGAGCTGTCGGCGGGAGTCGGTTTACGCCGCCGACTTCAGGGTTTTCCTAGCAAGGAATCTCCCGACAACCCCTCTTTGCTCGTGATCAGTCGGTCTGTTGGGAGCTGGGTCGGCTCCGAGCAGCTGATCTCGCGACTGACTGAGATCAGTTGTTCTCAGGATACTCAGCCCCTGGAAAACAGGGAAGGGCAGAGGAATGAAGCCCCCATAATCCAAGGGGAAATGGTTAGCGACCTGCTACACTTAGACACATGCGAGTCTATGCAGTCAGGTGGGATCTACCCAAAGGTACTGTTGGAGAGGGCAGAAGTGCTCACCAAGCGACTTTCCATCATTTATCAGCAGTTCTTGCTAACCAGGGAGGTGCCAGTCAACTGAAGGTTAGCAAATGTGATGCCCACCTACAGGAAGGGCTAGGAGGATCCAGGGAACTACAAGCCTGTTAGTCTGACCTCAGTGATGAGAAAGGTTATGGAGCAGATCATCTTGACTGCTATCATGCAGCATGTACATGACAACCAGGCACCCAGACCCGGTCAGCATAAGTTTATGAAAGGCAAATCCTGCTTGACTAACCTAATCTCCTTCTATGACAAGGGGATCAGCTTAGTGGATGAGGTAAAGGCTGTGGATGTTGTCTACCTAGACTTTAGTAAAGCCTTTGAAACTATTACCCACAGCATTCTCTTGGAGAAAGTGGCTGCACATGGCCTGGACAGGTGTACTCTTCACTGGGTTAAAAACTCTCTGGATGGCCAGGCCCAAAAACTTGTGGTGAATGGAGTTAAATCCAGATGGTGGCTGACTACCCAGTGTTCCTGGGTGGTGTTCCACAGGGCTCAGTATTGGAGCAAGTTCTCTTTAATATCTTTATCGACAACCTGAGTGAGGGGATTGAGTGCACCCTCAGTAAATTTCCTAATGACACCAAGTTGGGAGGGAGTGTTGATCTGCTTGAGAGTAGGAAGACTTGACAGAAGGATCTGGACAGGCTGAATCAATGGTCTGAGGCCAGTTGTATGAGTTTCAAGAACAAGTGCTGGGTCCTGCACTTGGGTCACAACAAACCCCTGCAATGCTACAGGGTTGGGGAAGAGTGGCTGGAAAGCTGCTGAACAGAAAAGGACCTGGTGGTGCTAGTTGACAGCCAACTGAACATGAGCCAGCAGTGTGCTCAGGTGGCCAAGAAGGCCAACAGCATCCCGGCTTGTATCAGAAACAGTGTGACCAGCAGGACTAAGGAAGTGATCATCCACCTGTACTTGGCACTGGTGAGGCTGCACCTTGAATGCTGTGTTCAGTTTTGGGCCGCTCACCACAAGAAAGACATTGAGGTGCTGGACAGTGCCCAAAGAAGGGCAATGAAGCTGATGAAGGGTCTGGAGAACATTTCTTATGAGGGAAATGAGGTTGTTTATACTGGAGAACAGAAGTCTCAGGCAAGACGTTATCACTCTCTACAACTACCTGAAAGGAGGTTTTAGCGAGGTGGGTGTTGGCCTCTTTTCTAAAGTAACAAGTGACAGGACCAGAAGAAATGGCCTCAAGTTGTGCCAGGGGAGGTTGACACTGGATATTAGGAAAAATTTATTCACTGAAAGAGTTATCAAGCATTTGAACAGGCTGCCCAGGGAAGTGGTTGTGTCACCATCCCTGAAGGTGTTTAAAAGTCATGGATATGTGGTGCTTCGGAACATGGTTTAGTGGTGAACTTGTTAGGTTGAAATGATGTTAAATGATTCTATAATTCTGAAATACCAGAGATGAGCCTTACTAGTCTGGTCATCAGAAATATAACTATTTTAAGTCATATAGATCATATACATTGCCTTTCAGCATGAACACTCTGAACAGATGCATTTATATAGCTGCCATGATCACATGGAGAGTGGCTTTTCCAAAATTAGGGACAAGAGCACAGCCTCTTGATTATTATACTTTTATCTTCTTTATATTAAATGTTGAGGAAATTATGTTCCATTTTCCAGACTTCTGTGGAGAATCTATAGTAATGCTTTCAGTGGCATTTGATTTTGTAGTTTTTCACTTAAATTTTCCTGAGCATACTCAGAAACCATCACTAATAGGTTTTATACTTCAGAATACTCTAATTGATCAAATATGATGTGACATGTAATTTAACATAGGTACTTAACTTTCTGGTCATTTGATTGCTTATGTCAAACATCAGGTGTCTGAAGGTTCAAAACATGATTTTGACACATAGAACAAAAAAAAATCAGCCAAAAAATGATACAGCTCTTTAGTATAATCTTCCTCAGTCTTCACCAGATAAAGTACCCTTTCTTAGGGAAAATATCTTCCCTGCATGTCATTAACAAAACGGTCTCAACTCAGGGAAATTTTATGTAATTTAATTTATTTTCAATTAACACAAACTTCTAATCACGGACTTGACAATAAGAAATGATAAAATATAAATAAACACATAGTTAAGTAAAAAATCTTTTTTCCCCCTTCCCCAAGCACAAAATAAGCCAAAAACCTCTTCTCTCCTCTTTCTAGTCTCAGCCTCCCTGGTTTTGCCATGGGTTACACTCAGCATGTCCCAAATCCTTTGGTGAGATGACAGATGATGAAGGAGGTTGGAGCTGGTTCTGCCATTCTTCCTTGCTTTTCATCTGGTTTTCCTCTGCCCCATCATGGATTGCCTACCAGTTGCTGTCCCTCAGTGGTGTCCTTCCTCTGGCATGGATCCAGGATAACATTACCTTAATTCTTCTATTTTCTGCTTTGTTACTTCAAAACCTTTTTATTTTTGTCTATATGTGGAATGGGGAGGGGCGGAGGGTGGTGAAGTGATTTTGGTGACCCATCAGTTTGGTGGGACTTAGAATATAGCCAACTCAGGTTTAGTTACACATTGCCTTTTTCCTCTGCTTTTTGATTGCAAACTTTATTTACAGGGTACACACTTCAGAGATTAAGATTTGAACTCCAGAAATCTGTGGAGCTCTGAGTGCATTACAGCTTTCTATCTCTTTGAGAAGTTCTGGGAACCACTGTAATACAAGCGTTTGATGTCCACCAGTGCCAATGCTCTCTTATCGTCTGCAATAATATCACTTAAAAATTTGGTTTAGAGTGATCTTTCTTCTAATTTTTAATATATTTACATTCTTTTGGTGTCCATTGTTTGTTCTTTCATTGCTTGACTTTCATTCTGCTATTTGTGAGTGAAAAGTGATGAGCGTTCTCTAGGCTATGTTCTATGTACTATCCTTTATTTACTGAGCTTCCCGTGAAGAATTACTTCCCAAAGGCATGCAATCACTATGACAGCCTAAACATTACTATGAAATTTAACCAATTACACTGGTCATATTTTAGGGCTTATTTAACAAATAGCAATGTAATTCTTGCGTGAAACTAATAATTATTACAGACTTTAAAATAAACTAAAACTTTTGACTGATTTTTTGATTGCTTTTAACTGACAAGAGACAAATTTTACTCTTTTCAGCTGTCTAACCTATCTGTTGGGCTATTTCAGAGCTCTCAGATGGCCTACAACTTCAGGTTTCCTTTCTGGCAAAATCTTGACATTGTAGGGTGGAGAAACCAGAGAACAAAACAGAGTTGATGTGTAGTCATGTCAGAACACATTTAGGAAACACAGGATTTGGAAAGTGCTACCTGGGTTTGATCCAAAAATAAGCTTAAGTTTTAATCAACTAAAAAAATGTTACTTAAAAATGGTAACAAAAACTTAGATACTGATTCTTCATTTTTTTGGATTATATAATTCTTGCTTTTTTAACTTACGTCCCTAATTCTCATTTGAAGTGTTTAAATTTATGTTTTCTCATTTCTTTGAGTTTGAGAATTAGATCACTCAAAATCACTTTCTTCCAGAAGGTCAGTTTCCCTATCCTTACCTTCATTAAAAAAACTTCAGAAGGTGGCAGCAACCATTCTGGAAATGCACGCAGAACACCACAGCTCAAATCAGTGCATAATGCTATACCAAAATTTCTTCTGATTGCTGCCCTGTCCTTAGGGTGATCACCTAAATATTCAGCATACCTTTTGAACTAGATCACCCATGAGGGGTTGGTGGTTTTAGTGATTCTAAATCTCTCTCTTCAGATTGGCTGTTAGACTTGAGTAAATTGAGTCTGTTTCTCAGAACTCTCAAGTTTTCTTTCTCACCTTTTGAAAAATGTGATATATGTTTGCTTGTCTACTCTGGAGCAAAGTCAAAATCTCTGTTCTGTTTTGCCTTGAAATTTATCTTCTGAATTACAGTATTATTATACGGTGGATCAGCTAGCTGCCCAGCAAGCAGCTCTCTCACTTTCCATCCTCAACAGGATGGGGGACACAAGATGAAAAAGCTCATGGGTCAAGATAAAGACAGAGAGATCACTCACCAGCTACTGTAATGAGAAATCAGACTTGACTTGCGGAAGATTAATTTAATTTGTTGCCAGTTAAAATAGATTTGGACAGTGAGAAATAAAGACAAAATTAAAACAACACCTCCCCACCACCCTCTTTCTTCCAGGTTCAACTTTACTTCTTCCTTCCTGACTCCTCTACCTAGCATGGAAAACCTCCTTCAACATGGGCTCTCCACAGGTGGCAAATAAAAAAAAGCCTTCAGGAAATATCCACCTGTTCTGATGCAGGGTTCTTTACAGGCTGCAGTGTAGATATTTGTTATGGCATAGACCTCTTTACAGAGCAGGAGAACCTCTGCTCTGACCCCTGGAGCACCTCCTCCACTTCCTTCTTCACTGACCTATGTGTTCACCAGGCTTTCTCACATTCTCATATTCTTTTTTTTTTTGCTCATTTGTCACTGCCATGCAGCATTTTTTCCCTTTCTTAAACCTGTTTTCCAGAAGGCACCATCACCACCTTGTCTGTGGGGCCCAGCCGTGCCCTGCGGTGGGTGGGTTGGAGCCGGCTGGAACCGGCTGCGTCCAGCATGGGGCAGCCCTGGCCCCTCCTCACAGAGGCCGCCCTGCAACCACCTCCTGTTCCCAAAAGCTTGAATGCACACCCAAAACATGATAAGATAAACCAAATAAACATCCTGTCTTTGATCTCTCTATGTTAATATTTCTAGTTCTACCAAGCATAATCTTTACTTATGAAAGAAGGAGGTAAATGAAAAGTGTGGAAGTTGCAAAACTTAACATTCAGAAATAACATGAAGGATCTTAGTTCAGATTAGTTGTACTTAAAAATTAAAAAGGATGAAGTACCATTTTTGCATTTCCATGTTCCGTTTTTTCCCCTAAGGATCACCGGTACTCTTGGTGTCTTACATGTGCCACAAAACCACACTATTGCTACTCCAGTTACAATCCAGAAGCCACAGCACTTATTTTAAGACTCTCTTGTTCTAGTACACAAAGTATATCAGGAGCACAAAAGACAACCTTGTTTCTACTTTTTTGCAACCTTAAATGATTCTCTACATAACAAACTAAGACCTATATGACCCAATATATTTATTATCTAAAGCACTGGTCTTGTATTAAACTTGTACATCTTAAATTGTACCTACCAAAAGTGGTAATACTCAGAAGTTTTCAAGATTTGTCTCCCTCTGATTCTACTAGAACCCTCCTTCCATTCACAATGTGAGCGTTATGTCTACATGGAGTAAATGAGGGTCACATAGCTATACTCTAGCTAGCTTAAATACCAGACATAACACAAGATTAACAGGGGCTTTGATTTGAACTAATTAGCCCTGCTGAAGTATAACCTCAATACATAGCATTGTTTCATTTGGGTAACATTGGGCTATGGAGAAGTAGCTATAATCAAGCATATATGTAAATCCTTGCAGGACCATAGATAAATGTCATACCACTCCAACAAAGAAGCCTTGTGTAGGCCAATTAATAGTCAGCTTTATGTTCAGCCAAAGCTGATGTGCAGCCTTGAATAATGTATTTTATTGTGACACAATAGTAAATAATAATTAAAAAAAACTTACCTGTTCTATAACTACGATTGCTTGGTGTTAATTTGTTGAGTGAAATTGTTCCATCTGTGAAGAAAGATCCTGTAAGTCAGACAGCTTCCCTTTGGCATAACTGCTACATCTTAGCTAACCATTGCCATCCAATGTTAGCAGGGCATCCCTTAGGAAATTACTTTCTCAAAATTGAGTTAACCGAGCACCACAGATTAATTTGTTTAAACTCTTGAAGTAGAACCCATTATTCTGAATTTGTTTCATGCTTTTGTGTAATATGTCATACATGACATAAAAATGCACAGTGGAACACGAATTATATGGAATAAAACTTCATCTGTGCTTAGAAGTAAACTCCAAACCTCCTTGAATTAGTAGAAATAAATTCAAAATTATTGAATACACACCTCCACCTAAAACTTTTTTTAAGAAAGTTCTGATTTGCTTTTTCTTACTCACTTTTTAATACATAGTGACACATGTTTGATGAGCACAGCAGAGGAAGCTCCACTTGGAATCTGGTACCTTTGGCCAAGTTACTCTGTTGAGAAGGATATCATGTATGCTATAATTTGAGGTAGATATTTGGTTATTTTATGTTTATGATATTAAATATAGAAGCTTAGTGACAGTTCTTTAGTCTTGAGGTTAGGTAATACACCATAATTTTTCCACCAGTCTAAGCTCCTTTCTCTCACAGGTCAAGGCTGCCTATTGGACATGGTCCCAGGCTAATATTGTGTTCTCACTCATGCCCAGGCATCATTGTGTGTCACTTGGTATGGGCCAGAACCGTACCAGGATGTATTATGTATGTAATATTTACATAGCTCATGGCTACATTGACCATGTCAGATGTATCTGCTCCAGATAGCCATCTCTTGTCCCAAGGCAAAGTAGTACAAAATAACTTGTTTTCACACTACCTAGCAATAGCCCTTTTTAAAACAGACTGTGCCTCTACTGCATGACCTAATTTACTTAAAATTTTCCGGGCTCTGTGTTAAGTCTGGTCCATCATCATTCTTCGGCTCAAGCTTCTTTTGTACAATTCAGTATTTGAAATTATACTAGGACTAACACTGCAGTTGACAATTTTTTTTTTAAATAGTGTGAGACTGAGAGTGTGATGTAATGGATTGGCTGGAGGAACGTTTTGGAAGAGTGTGTAGAAATGGAGGAAATAGGCCTTTTCAGATAGTGTGTCTTTACCCATCCTGCCCTACTGGAGAAGGTCTGGTGTCCAGCTACACGTGGATTTTCACTCCAGAGAATTTGGTAGCTACAAAGAAAAGTCAAGAAGTTAACTTGTTTCTCAGAGTGTTGGCAGTCCAGGGACGGAGAACTGGGATTGCACTGCTAAATTATTTGACAATGTTAACATTATGCCTCTATGAAGCAACTCACACACTATATTTATTTATACTTTACTTCATTTGTGAAGACAAAACTGCAAAACAGGCTGGAGCACTTTTACACAAGTGAAGAAATACAGTTTAAAGGGCATGAAAAGTTGAAATAAAAAAGTAGGGCACATTATGTGGTGGCTACAAAAGGTTTTTAAAAATGAGACTTACAATACACCTGAAGCCCTACTTTAGGTATCTAAATCCTTTACTTGCTTTTGATCACAGACCACTGACATTAAACAATGGCAATAATATTGCATTAATCTGTGTAGTCCTACACAAGAATCCTGTGCTTTTAAGAAAGAGGAGGAAAGTGAACAACTTTACAATGCAAAACAGAAAAAAATAGCAACATAAAAGTGTAAATTTTGACATATGTATCCTACCTTTAGGGCTCTCCAAAACAAAATGAAATGTATCCTAAAATCAGGCCAATGAATTTCCAATTTATATTATCAAAGAAGTTCATTTTATAATAGATACAAAGGACACATTTTTAAGGAAAGAAACAAAACAATAAAGAGAGTAATCTTGGAGTTTTAGAGATTGACAGTTTTCAGGGGTCACACAGTTCAGACTGTTATTTTTTTTCCTCAGCCATATTTTACTCTCCTAAAAATGTTGACACAGAAATATAAATGTGTGGGATATAATAATGTTTTCTCTGTTTCATTACTTCACCAATGATGAAAGTAATTTCTTGTTTTGATTTATATTAGCTTAAATAAATTTTCAACCTTGTAATTAAATTTGTCTGACCAGCTATTTTTCTTTGAACACAGACTTAAAATTACCTGATAATACTGAGTCCTACATAGTTCTACTATCAACAGATAATTACACAGATGTGACACCATCTATAAGTAAAACCAGTAATGTTTACTAAGTCTTGCTTTTTTCCCCAAGAAATCTATGAGTGACAATATACCCCATTGCACAACATATGAGTTTCCAGCATTATTTCAAAAAAATGTAAATTATTCAGCTCAATTATGACTCAGGCGTAGATTTTAATTTTAAAATAAAACATGATGTCATGGAGCCTGTCTTCTCTCTTGAAAGGTAAAATATGCAACACTGTCTGTCCAGTGGATAATGCAAGTACAAATTAGAAATAGATATACATTTCCTGCTTCAGGTTGTTCTTTTCCCCTCCTAAATGAAGTAAATATTAGGGTAAAGCAAGTTAACAGGAAACTCACCATGTATATTAAAAATTTAAAAATTGCAGAAAAAAGTAAGATCATTATGTTTATTTTTCTCTTCTTTATCAGTATAATTAGTTTAGTTCTCATTGGTTAATCCCAGTAATGGTTTTGTAGGTGTTAATATATTCAGTATAATTGTGAACATTTCAAGTCTGACTTTGATTTATTTCTGCAGGCTGCAATGTAAAACACACCACCTGCTTCTCTATGAAATAGGAAATAATTAGTTTAATTGCACTTTAGTGCAGAGTTAACCTTTTGCTCTTCTGAAGGTCTGTCTTGATCCACCTTGAGGAAAATTTCCTTAACCCTCTTTTGCTCTACAAAAGAACTGAATGTAAAAGTTTCTTTATTCTGTAAAATCAATGGAGATTTAACATGAAATCACTTATAAATAGAAAGTCCAGTTAGTCATATAGCACTGATAAATCGGTAATTTATTCTTCAGATGAACTTTTTTGATATCTTATGACACATGTCAAGTAGCATCCAAAATCACATAATCATCATCATCTTCTCTTGTACACAGTGAAAAAACGCTTTTTTTAAATGTACAAACAGAGAAATTTTCAACAGGAATTTAAAACACAGAGACATGGAGATATGAGCATGAATATCTTGGTTTCGGCTGGGATGGAGTTAAATTCATAGTAGCTAATTAAGAGGCTAAGTTTCGGATTTGTGCTGAGAAGGCTGATAACATACTGATGTTTATAGTTGCTGACAAGACAGTCAAGGACTTTTCAGCTTCTCTGCTGTGCTGGTGTCTGCAGGTGCAGAAGAACAGAGGAAGGATCATAGCCACAATTACTAGCCTAGGATTCAATCTTGGGTTTAGGATCGAGACCCAAATTGGCCAAAAGTCTATTCCATATAATGCACATCATGCCCAGTATATAGATGAGGTTATGTCTGGAAGTTGTCTCTCTCCAGATCGTCTCTCTGTCTCAGGGTCACCTCTCTCTCACGGAGTGCTCTCAGTTTCTTGGACTCTCAGACTCTTATCTCTTGTCCGGGATTGTGGTTTCGGAACTCTCCCTGCTCTGGGATCGTTAGCTGGGAGTGGGCTGAGCAGTATCGCTATGTATCACTCATTTGTGTATTTGTATGTTTATGTATTCATGTATTTCTATGTTTGTATATAGCACTATTGTTATTATCAACATTATTATTATCAGCATTATTATTTTAAGTTTTGTTATAGTTTAGTTACTAAATTGTTCTTATCTCAACCCATAAGTCTCTTTTCCTTTTACCCCTGTAAGTCTCTCCCCCATCCTGAGGAGGGGGGAGGGTGAGCAAGCAGTTACATGATGTTTGATTTAGCCAGGTTCAAACCACAACAATGAAAGATAATTTTAGGGAAAAAAAAAAAAAAAAAAAAAAAAAGCAGTTGCTAAAGAGGAAACGAAAAAAAGGTATTACAATAGCCTAAAAAATTAGTTGCCTAGTTATTGGTTATCTAATTATCTTTGGAAGCAACAGAATTGGTGGCTAAATTAACCATTCTCCAAGCTGTTTTTATTGCTTTTTTTCGTAGAACAAAAGAATCACAGAATTACAGAATGGTTAGGGCAGGGACACCTTCCACTAGACCAGGTTGCTCAAAGCCTCATCCAGCCCGGCCTTGAACACCTCCAGGGATGGGTCATCCACAGCTTCTCTGGGAAGCCCGTTCCTGTGTCTAACCACCCTCACAGTAAAGAATTTCTTCCTAATATCTAGTCTAAATCTGCCCTATTCCAGTTTAAATCCATTACCCCTCATCCTGTCACTGTGTGTCCTTGTAAAAAGCCCCTTCCCATCTCTCCTGTAGCCCCCTTCAGGTACTGGAAGACCGCTATAAGGTCTTCCCAGAGCCTTCTCTTCTCCAGGCTGAACAACCCCAATTCTCTCAGCCTGTCCTCATATGGGAGGTGTTCCAGTGCTCTGATCATCTTTGTGACTCTCCTCTGGACCCGCTCCAACAGCTCAACATCCTTCTTGCGTTGGGTGGCCCAGACCTGGATGCAGTACTCCAGGTGGGGCCTTGTGAGAGCAGAGCAGAGGGGCAGAAACTTTTCATATTGTACTCTTCTGAGTTGACATTATTGATGTGACTGTATTTATTCTGTTCCAGCCAAGCACACTGAATATTAAGGAAATATATCGTAATATATCAAGACAGGTAAAAATCAGAAAAATACATTCTGCAATGCCAAAAGAAGCCAAAAACATTAAAAAATGTCACTTCATTCAAATTATATAATATTCATTATGATTATTGAATAGATCCTGAAGACTTGGATCAGATTATTAAACAAATTAATTTAGCTAGTAAGTAAAAATAGTAATTAATATGTAGTGTTACAAACTAGACATAATTGGTAACAGAGAGTTACATCCTAAAAAGTCAGGGTAATTTAATTTGATAGTTACAAACAAACTCGCAATTAGTATTCAATATTTTTACTTTTTGTGTCAGGAAATATAGAGCTAGCTGGAGCAGGTACATATGATGCTTTGCAATTTATTAATCTAGTACTAAATTCTATTAACATTGCACATGATTAGCACATTAGCACCTTACTTCTACTAGATTGATTTTAATGAGGTTGCTATCAGGTTAATCAGGATAACAAATCTTTGTAAAAGCTGTTTCTACATCTGTAAGCACTTGCATTTTCCCATTTGTCCCACTCAACAAAAATGAAAACACATCAGTGTGTTTTGTTGGTCACTAGCCATCATGAACATTTAAATAAGGTTTTGCTAAGGACTGACATTATACAAATCTTGTGATACGGGGAAATCTTCACAATAAATTGTTTACTGCAGGGTTGCCCAGCAAGTGATCTATAAGTTTAATGTGACATTGGACAAGACAGTTAAGTTGATCTAATTATATTGGAAAAAATGTCCAATTCCCCCTTCTGCTCTTAGCTTCACAATCCTGTTCAGTACTCCATTGTTTCGTCACTGCTGCATGTTTAGTCCTTTGATGAGCTATGGGACTAGATGAAAATCAGCTATGTTGTGTTACTGACGAGCACCAGAGGTAGCACAAGGGTGTTGAAAGTGGGATGGAAAGGTGGGATGGGATAGGAGGACTCCCCTCCTGTGTGGCCATCATATGAAGCCACAATCTGAGTCACTATTCTCAAGATGTTAAAAATTCAAGTACTAGTATCAATTACACAAACATTTGAAACTAACACCTGAAAAAGGTCATTGTGATAAAAAGAAAAATCGAACAAATATACAATTGCAATCCATGCTTTCAGAATTATTTGCCACCTTTTCCTGTGAAATTGAGAAAGATAATATACCTGAACCTGAACGTAACCACTAGGAAAGACACTCTCTTCCTTCTGCTCAATGCGTACCCCACCTCTAATGGCTCCAATACCCAATTAGTTAGCCATTCCCCATTTTTTTTTTTTTGTATGATTCAAACAAGTACAAATGTGGTCATTTTGAAAAGGTCCAAGCAATAAAATCTGAGTTTCAAGAGAAGCCATTTTTCACCTAATTGTTCTGTGAGAAAGCTGCCTAATTCATTATGTTTTCCCAAGATTTAGCACACTAACCACAAAAAAAACCCACCCCAAAACCAAAACAAACAAACAAAAAAAAAACAAAACAAACAAACCGACAAAACACTTTTCCAACAAAGTTTAGAGATTTGCATGTCTCTTGACATCACCCATTTTGTCTGTTTCCTTCATAATTTGAACAGATATATCAGTTTTTTCTTGTTGTCCATGAGCACTGAAAGGTAACTGCCTAAGGCATATTCCTTTAAGGAGGAGCTTTCCAAAACGACAGCAAATCCTTTCTGATTATGCTCAAAGGTCTCCAACTCAGTATCCTAGACATTTTTTGCTTTTAAATAGTGATTTAAATGAACACTCCACCCTCATCTAGATGCAACTGTCTCAAAAATTGCTGGTGTCATAAAAGACTCAAAAAAACAACTGAGAAGCTGTTAAAAAAAAAAAAAAAAAAAAACAAAAAAAAAAACAACAGAAGGCTATGTTTCCTAAAGATTTTTCAAACTTGAAAAAAAATTTTTTCAGAAGGATACTCCTTCTCATTTTTGTGATTTTTAAACTTATAAAAAGATATAAGCCTTGAATGGAAAAAAACTTCCAGTTCTGCACTGTTTTCCTTCCTACGAAACTTCACGCCTATCAGAAATGTAGTTTCTGACCCACTTTAGCTTCTTCTCCAGTGCCAGGTGCTGATGTATCTCAAGGCTTTTATATCTCCAAGATTATTTACTAAAGTAACTATTTGCTTTTTCTGGAGAAGATCTAGGTACAAAGTTATGTTGTATTGTTTCATGTAGCACAGGATCAGAATGTCTTAAAAGCAGCACTGGAAGACAGAATCTTTCTCTTGGATGCTTGGCTGTGTTTCAGGGAAGTGTGTTTTCTCAAGTTCAAAAAATAACCTGACAAAAACATTTCTTGCAGCACTCAGAAAGGTGATGCTAAAATGCCCAAAACACTTAACTAGTCTGGTGGCAACTTTGTTTGCCTGATAACCAAAGAGGAGTGGAAAGAGAAGGAGAATACAGCTTACCTAAGATAAAGAAAAAACATAAGCATCCCTTACTTTAACCATGGAAAAAGTGTACACCTATCTGCACAAAATGTCAATTCTCAGTGGTAGGATAGCTATGAAAAACAGAAATGACTGAAAACTCATTGCATGTATTTGACATGCTAGGAGAACCTTGAGCAAACCTGGTGTGATATTTAGGCACGTTTGATATGTCTCCCTCTACATCTACAACTAGAAGAGATTCCAGGAAGAAAATTACTACATTGAAGAATTTCTGTAGATTGAACATGGGACTCCCACTGATTTAAATAAGATAATTTGACACTTAATGATACTTCTCAAGATAAGAAAAGCTGGGAAATGCAGACACTGGATTTCACTCTCTGCGCTATAGCATGGTTGTCTTCTAACATGTCACTGGGACTTGATTCTCTGTTTTGTTAGCATTATGTAATTTTAAAAGTTTACTAGTAAACCAGATATGAACTGACTAAAGTTATTAAGTATTTGGGTGATTGAGACAAATTGTCTTATCCTTTTATTTTACCTTACCATTTCTAGTTCTGTCTTGTCTTTATTTTTATTTTTTCTTTTTTTCTTTTTTTTTTTTTTTTTTTGTCACAACAGTGAGCAAAAGGTGAATGTTTATTTTATACGAAACTTGGATTAGATCAAAATAACAGATTTAGATTTCAGAATATTTTCCCTCATCCTGCTATAAATCTGAACAGAAGATTTATAGCAACAAACACAATTTTAAAAGTCATTTCAGTAATAGTCAGCAGTCAAACTATAATAATTTAAATTTATTGTGAAGTCCTAGAGTGTTCATTTTACTAGAAAACTAACATGCATTGAAAAACAATGCAAGTTACTGTCTCTTTGACATTGTGTTGATGTTTCTGAGAAAATCAGTGGTGATAATGTCTTATAAGACTGCATATTGCAAGATTTCACTCAAAAAGTTAAACTGATAGATAAAGACAAGGTCATGGTAATGCTGCTTTTCTGTTTTCATTACTGTGCTCCATCTTTAACATCTTTGTATCCTGTTATTTCAGAGACTCTTATTTGGTACAAATAAAGGAAATCTTTACTACATATCAGTGACAATGAGTAAAAGCAGAAATTTGTTGAGATTTTTCTAAGCTGATATGAAAATATCTCAGTATATGTTGATATATAAAATAAAAAAAAAAAACAAGTTATGCTGGGTTTCTGATTTAATTAATATATTATGACATTTTAGCTAATATTTTGTGTAAAATGTTTTTCAGCAAGTTAGTTGCATGCTGTTCATATTAGTGTTATTTAGTCATCAGGTGATGCACAAAGTATTAATGTAAACTATATTCAAGGAAATCACAAACCTTCACATTGAAATCATATTAGAAACTGCTACTAATAATCATCTTAGAAATAGAATTTGGTAAAGTGTGAAGAGAAAAACTGCACTCCCTCCTTGTTGATAAATGAATTGAAATCAGAATCTCTGGGCTTCACTATATGACCTTAACAGGGTATTATGTTTGTCCCCTTCCTATAAGAGACACAGGAAGGTAAGCTCAGTGGACAGTGGAAATATGGAATTGGGTGGAATTTTTTTTTTTTTATTTTAACAGAAGAACAGCCAAAGATTTGATCATGTTGAGTAATATTTTGTGCACATATGAAGTCATATTTTTTAATCCAAATCAAATTTAAAAGGATTTTATAATAATGTCTTTTTTCTTCCTTGGATCTCTTATGCTAGTATGCCTGTACAAAGATACTGTCAGCAAATATACTTGCTTTGATAAAAGTATTTTATTGGTCGTTACTATTATGTCCATATTTTAGCTTTCTTCTATTTTATTGATATGTGCACGCAGTGATGATGCCAAATAAATCTGCATCTTGTCGGGGTTTCTTAATATTTGAAAATAAAATAACAGTAGTAATTTTACTGCATTGTAGCAAGAACAAAGCGATCATATTTTATAATTCTACTAGCATTGTTAATGACATATTGTATTATTCATATCTGACTCCCTGGTCTATTGATGCCAAATATGTCTGCAGTATAAAACAGGGAAAGGTGGGAAAGGATAAACTGATGACTTATTCTTTATACTCGCATTACAGTTATTTTTGGGGTTGAGAACACTTGTTTTCCTTGTGTTTTGGATATTTTTTTTTTCTTTAATTTTGTGCAAGGATGAGACCTTTATGCATCTCCCCTTAATCCTTCCCTGGATTAAGTGCTCTGTACAGTTGGTTATGAGGGCCAGACATTTAGTTCCTTCTTTTATGAGGAGAATCACAGCAATCCGATTTGTTCTGTCTCACTAAAGAGACCTAAACTGTTCCAGTCAAGAACTGAACACTCTTAAAGACAATTTAGCATGACCTAATAGTAATAATAAAACAAGCCAGCATTTGTTAGACATCTAATCTTAAAACAAAGTCCTAAAGTCAGAAGCCCAGACCACACTGAGGAAAGCCTTTATTTTGAAATGCAGCATAGGACACCTGTGAATACTTTATTTTCCCATGGGTTTCCAGAGTGCAGTTCCATGTACTCTTCAGTGGCAAAGCTAGTTTAAAAGATCACTTTTCTAACACCACTTGCTCATGTCTGCCCCTATGTTAGAATTAATCACTTCAATGTAGCAGTGAGATTATTTGTAATGCTGTGCTGTAAACTGAATCATCGATGCGAATAACAAACCTTGGAGGTTCTTTTATTAATGCAGGGATTTCAGGGATCTGTTGTACATTATGGCCTTACAAAAGTTTTCATCAACACAAAAGAGAGGGTGGTGAATGAGAACAAGCGGTGGGGGGGGGTCAAGGTAAGTGCATTTGTGTAGCGAGTAGGGACCTCTTCAATTATCTTCACTTCCAAATAAAATATATGTAGAACTACACTTAGTCTTCCACCTGCTCTCTTCTTTAATAAAACTTCTATTCACACTGCTCTTCTGTTCCTCCCTCCAGAAGGGATTCACTGCTTAAAGCAAATGTTTGCTAGTTGAAAATGCCCTTCTCTTCACCAAAGTGTAATTCTTCAGGTAGGAGGGTCAAACTGAATTCCCAATAGACCTGCATACACTACTATAAGTATCTGCAACCTCCCATCACAGTATAAGATATTTAACACATTCTTCCCCTTATTTCAGATGTAGAGAGAAAGGGAAACTAAAGGAGGACATAATGATGACAAATGTATTCTCACACCCTCCTCGCAGTCATACCTGCTTCTGTAATTAACAAACTTCTCTTTTACTTCAAGGAAAAGATGGCTGACAAACTGTAGATAGACTGAAATAGTAAATTGAAACAACACATTACATGAGTAGTAGAGGTAATGTCTCAAATTTCATGTTAGGTCTTACATCCTCTTGATATAATTCCTGCCCTTTTAACGAAATTTAAGAAAATAATGCAAACTAGTGCAACTATGAAAACTGAACATCCTGGGCAAACACTTTGCATATGAAGGTACTGACCAAAGACTGCAACTTCAGTAGAAAAACCCTACATGGTTTGGCTATTTTTTTATTTATTTGACTTTTTTTACAGATTGGGGCAACTGTTTCACTTAATAAATCATGGAAAAATATGAAAACTATCTTATGTACCTTTACTCAACCTGTGATGACATTGTAGCACATCAAAAATACATTTTGTCTCAAATTGATGCAAAATTACAGTATCACAGAGTCACAGAATGGTTGAGGCTGAAAGGAACTTCTGGAGGTCATCTGGTCCAACCCCTCTGCTCAAGCAGGGCCACCTACATCGAGTTGCCCAGGGCCATATCCAGACAGCTTTTGAATATCTCCAAGAGAGACTCCACAACATCTCTGGGCAACCTCTGCCAGTGCTTAGTTACCCTCACAGTGAAAAAATGTTTCCTAATGTCCAGACAGAACCTCTGGTTTCAGTTTGTGCCCATTGCCTCTTGTCCTATCACTGTGTGCCACTGAAAAGACCCTGGCTCCATTCTGTTTACACACTTCCTTCATATTCATTCATGAGATGTTCCCTGAGACTCCTCTTCTCCATGCTGAACACTCCCAAATTCTCTCAACCTTTCCTCCTATGAGTTGTGCTCCAGTCCCGCAATTATCTTTGTGAATCTTTGTTGGACTCTCTCCATATATCCCTGTTTCTCTTGTACTGAGTAGCCCAGACCTGCACACAGCACTCCAGGTGTGACCTCACCAGAACTGAGTAGAGGGGGAAGGATCACCTCCTTCAAGCTACTAGCAACAATTTGCCTAGTGATGCTGAAAATACCATTTTTGTCACACGGGCGCACTGCTGGCTCATGTTCAACTTGCTGTCCACCAGGACTTCAAGGTCCTTTTCTGAAAAGCTGTTTTCTAGTTGGTCAGCTCCCAGCACGTACTGGTGTTTGGGGTTGTTCCTTTCCATGTGTATGATTTTGCACTCCACCTTGTTGAACTTCATGAGGTTCCTGTCAGACCATTTCTCCAGCCTGACAAGGTCCCTCTGAATGGCAGCATGACCCTTCAGCATGTTTGCCATTCCTCTCAGTTTAGTGTAATCTGCAAACTTGTTGATGGTACAGACCTCCCCATCATCCAGATCATTAATTAACATGTTAAAGAGGACTGGACCCAGTGTTGACCCTTGGGTTATACCACTAGTCACTGGTCTCTAGCAAGACTTTCTACCACTCATCACCACCCTCTGGGCCAGACTGTTCAGGTAGTTTTCAATCCACCTCACTGTCTGCTCATTCAGCCCGTTCTTCAACAGTTTTTCTATGAGGATCTCATGGGACGTAGTGTCAAAGACCTTACTGCAGTCCAGGTAGATGATATCTGCATGTTCTTCTCTCATCTACAAAGACATTCATTTGATTGTAGAAGTTTATCAAGTTAGTCAAGCATGATTTTTCCAGCCCGTGCTGATTACTCGTGATGATTTTCTTCTCTTTCATGTTCCTGGAAATGGTTTCCAAGATTAGCTGTTCTATCACACTCCTAGGGATCAAGGTAAGTCTGACCAGCCTGAAATTCCCTGGGTTGTCCTTGTTGCCCTTCTCAAAGATGGAGGTGACATTTACTTTCCTCCAGTTTACAGACACTTCCCCAAGACACCATGATGAATCAAAGATCATCAAGAATGGCCTCATAATTGCATCTGCCAACTCCCTCAGCCCTCCTGGGTGCATTTTTTCAGGGTCCATGAACTTGCATATTTCCAGGTTGCTTAAGTATTCCCTGACCTGATCCTCTTCCACCAAGGATACACCTTCCTCTTCCAGCCTTTCTCCTATGTCTCTGGAACTTGAGATTCCCAAAGGGTGGTCTTACTAGTAGAGACTGAAGCAAAGAAGGCATTCAGCACTTCTGTCTTTTCCATGTCCTGTCTTATTGAACATTGGGACCATGTCTTTCCTAGGATTCCTTTTGTCATTGACATACTTTAGAAGCCGGTTGTCTCTGACATCCCTGGCTAGGTTAAATTCCATTTGGGCTTTAATTTTCCTAGCTTCATCTCTGGATGTTAGGACGATGTTTCTGTATTTCTCCCAGGTTGACCTGTCCTTGCTTCCACCCTGTGCATGCTTTCTTTCTTGTTTGAGATTGGCCAGGACCTCCTTATTCATCCACACAAACCTGGCATTTTTGCCTGACTTCGTATTCATTGGGATAGAACTCTCTTGAGCTTGGAGAACATGATTATTGAATATTAACCAGCTTTCCTGAGATCCTCTTCCCTCCAGGGCCTTATCCCGTGGGATGATTCTAAGCAGATCTTTGATGGGGCCAAAGTCTGCTCTCTTGAAATCCATTGCTATGAGCATGTTTTTCATTATCATCCCTGTCCTCAGGATCCTGAACTCCACCATCTTGTGGTCACTGCAGCCAAGGCTGCCGTTAACCTTCACGTTCTCAACAAGTCTTGATGGTGAGTATGAGGTCCAGTAGTGTATCTGTCCTCGTTGGTTCCTCTGTCACTTGGAAGAGGAAGTTATCATCAATGCACTCCAGGAACCTCTAGGATTGCTTATGCCCTGCTGTGTTGTCCCATGCACCCTCCATCAGGGTGGCTGAAGTTTCCCATGAGGACCATGGCCTGCAAACCTGAGGCTGCTCCTATCTGCATGCAGAGGGCCTGATCCACTCTTCCTGATCAGGTGGCCTATAGCAGACCCTTGCTATAATGTCAGCTGTCACAAGCTTGTCTTTTATCCTGACTCTTAAGTTCCCAGATGGCTCCTCATCCATTCCCAGGCAGAGCTCCGTGCACTCCAACCGCTCTCTCAAATAAAGGGCAACTTCCCTTTCTCATCCCTTGCTGTCTTTCCTAAAAAGGCTATATCTCTGCATTGAATCAGTAAAAAAATAGTGTAACCCAAGCCTCTTTTTAACACTGTGAGCACCCGGAGTGAGATTAACAGGGTTGGGGTTTTGGGGTTTTTTTTTGTATGTTTCCCCTTGTTATCTTGTCTCTCTCTTTATCTCTGGAGCATTGTAACTATGAATCATACCACATACCACCATAACTATGATTCAAAATCTGCTGTTCCATTAGCAGTCTTTACTGTTTGTGACACAGGTAGCTTCAGTAGTGCAGCTGGGAGTGATGTTAACAGGAAAAATAATTTTGATCTGCTACATAAGATATGAAATATCTACATGGGGACTTCAACTATTCTCATAATTCCCATAAGAAAAAAAATGGTGGTCCAAGATCTGAAATAAATCAAGCCAGATATAAACCAGAATCTTCATTTTTTGTGTTATTTTATTTCAGTTTATTTTTGGTTTGTTGTTCCTGATTATTAAGGTAGCTGAAAAACTTCTTAGTGGGAAAAGAGTAGATGAGAAAACTAAGTTCTTCAAAGTGGAGTTCTTCCTACATTTCTTTTCCTGGAATTCCAGTTCATTGTCCAGATGAATTACCAGAATGCAACATTACATTATGAAATATCCAGATGAAGCATGTAAATTGCAATTTATAGGCAGTTGCTTAAAGCCTATGTGTAAACTGTGTTGTTCTGGGATATCAGCTGCACCTAACTGAAGCAAACTTTAAACATTACAAGTCCTTTAAACAGTGTTTCTCATTAGGAGTATCTAGACATTTTATAGCTGTGTTTCAGAACTGGTCAGGAATTTTTTGTGTTGTTCTGTGTCTGACCAGGAGATTTTCATCAGAGTTCTGCCTGTTAGAAAATGATAGTCATGTTGTTTGCTAATTTCAGTGAGTCCTGTCTGATAATGAAAGCTAACCACATTGCCCTGACTTCTTGGCAGCCTGCCTACCTTATCATCTCGGAGTCTCCCTAAGACTTCCAAGCTTAGTGTCTAGCTGCTTCCCAGGAAGGCTGGTTTGAGTTAGGACTCCTGGAATTTCCAAAGTTTTTTATACTTCACATTGCAAGCAGCCAATTCCATGATGCAATGCTGGATGCAAGATTCTTGTCTATTTAAAGGCCCTCTCTTCCCCTAGCAAACTAGACTTACACTGATAGATATTTTGAAATATTTCATTCTTCCCCCCACCAAGAAAGAAAAGGCAATTAAAATAATTAGACTGATTTTTCTACATTCTTATTTTACTTACAGCTTAAACTGCTGCAAGACAGGTATTTTCTATGTAAGTTTTTCCTTACATGTTGTTTTTTGTAAGCATATTCTTTTTTTTTTCCTTAAGTTCTTAGCAAAGATTATTTTTGCACCATATCCTGTGATGATTTCTATAAACAAAGGTCAGATATAAACTGGAAATAATAATAAAAAGCTTTCTGTAGTAAACTTCACACTTCACATTGGTTTTCAGGCATACACCTGAAAAGCTATGTACATAGGAGAATAATATTTGTTGATTTTCTTTTTCCAAATAAGAAAACAGTTATATGGCTAAGTGACTTGACTAAGGTTGCAGAAAAGATTAGTATAAAGCTGAACAGTCAGAGTCTAAAGCCTGTCTCTGTGCAGGGTACTACAGAAATGTAGCTACTCTAAAGTCACACAAAAAAAAAAAATAGGCAGCTAAATTTTGTATTCAAGAGAAAAGCTAAGTACCACAGAAAAAGAGATTAGATAAATTTGTTCAACTTTGTATTTTTAGTTTTTTCAGTAAAGCAAAATCCAAAGAAAGATGAAATTCCTGTGAGATTTCAAATCACATTTCTGGAAGCTTAGTTAATGTATACAATTCACCTTGAAAGAAATGGAATTGACTTTTCCGTTCCGAGTAAGTCATTGTCCCTGGTAATAATGATTTCTTAGCAGATAGCCAGTCAAAAGATTAATAGAACTAAAATATTTGTAAAATAAGCCTGTTCTCACTGACAGCTAACTTGTATTTTTGCTGCTTCTTTTTGGAAGACAGTAAACAGAAACAAAGCCTGCAGCAATACAGAGAAAGCTAGCACATTGAAGAGGGATTAGCTTCAGGAGGCTATGACAGATGTAAAGTGCTTTGCACACATTACTATGTGATGTTCAACATATGTTGTCAATTAAAAATTGCTTAGGAAATATTTAACAAGACAAAGCTAACATACCCCTAGTTTGTAAGAATATCATGAACTTGTGCATCACTGCTCTTCATTTTATTTTTTTCAGTTTTGCTGTAAGTAGAGGAGAACCTTGTATAACATGACTCTCAGCTAGTTTATATTTTAAAGTATCACTTTAATTCAATGTATTGGAAAACAGCATTGTTTTAATCTTTTAGTAAGATGATGGCTGGATAATTTATCAGGCAGAGGAACTGCTAAACTAGTCAAAATTAGGTTTCTGCAGTAAAGTATCATTCACTACATTTGTAAAAATAGGCACTTAACTGCATTCAAGACATCATAGGCTTTGGTGTGTTATCTACCTAGATTTTTCTAATGCCAATTTGTGCGAAATCTTCCCAGCAAGCACCAAGGCATAAGACACAAGCTCCTAGGCTAAATTGCTATTTTATCATCTTCCGTATCTACTGCACTTAAATTATTCCCTGTACAGGTCATCTGCCATCCTTCTTTTTCATATTTTTTGTCTTTTTGCTTTTCTAAATTGATGAGGGTTTGTGCCCTATTTAACACCCAGATAGCCACTAGACACTATTCTTTGTCTTCTCTCCCAAATACAAGTGTCTTTCTGCACAACTGTACTGTGAAGCCCCCATTGAATAAAATAGTAGAATTCTTGCTGAAATCTGGTGCCTCAAGATCTCTTTACAAAAGATGTGTTCCTAACGTTGGGAAATTCCTGAAAATACCATTGCTATTCCTATGACCACATATGAAGACCCTTTTACCCCTGAGAGAACAGACATTGGTAGTCATCTGTGAAAAATACTGCTATGGCTGTGGAGTATATGTTAACTCCTGTGTAGAGGAAGAGGGACTGAATGTGTGGAAGAAATCAACAAGTCCACAGAGGTTTTGCAGTATCTGGCCAACCCCAGTGACTCCTGAAGATATTCCCACAATGAATTAACCTTTCAGTTAAAGTCTTTAGTTCTACTGGCAACAATATTGCTGTCCTGAATCTCCTCTGATAGAATTCAGTTTCCACTCGGAAAATATGATGAAGTTTAAAAATAAAAATTACAGGGTGTATTCCAAGAATCTTTGTACTTCTTAAACACATATTGCAGTCTGCTGCATACATCATCTGACGATCAAATGTCAGCCCGACTCCCACTTTGCTTTAAATAAGATATAAAAGTACTCAAGAGGTATTCAGAGAACTGTGAACTGTATGTGCCCTGAAAATGTGTTGTTGATGCAGGAATTCACACTGAATTGCTATGGTGATAGGTGTTTGACTGTAAGTTGAACTATTAACTAAGAAAAATTGAAACATATACTCAAACACTTCAATACATGTTAATGTAAAGGAACAGCATAGAACAGACAGATTTCTGCCTCACTGAGGGACAGAAAAAGGCATGGAGGAGGAAATAAGATTGGTTTTCTGCATATATAAAATTGGACCTACTGAATAACTACCTGTGTTCTTGATCTTTATTTTTCTTCCAGCTTCTTTTTTTAATAAGTATTATGAGATTATTAGCACATTTTTTTAAAAGTAACAAATGTATTGCATTTACCCTAAGAACTAGTAGATTGTGTTGTACAATCCAGTTTAAATACTAAACTAAAATAAAATATTTACAAAGCATGTTGTCTCTGGTTTTAATAAAAAATAAAACTAAAGTACGAGAACAGTGTAACATCTTCAGAAGTTTATAATTATTTAAATATACCAGACAAGTATTTTAGTAAAAGGAGGAGTTCTTTGTTTGTTGTATATTATGGGTAGGTAACTTCCAGTATTTAAACCCTAATATTACAAATCGAAGCTTTGTTAGTTGCTTAGATACGCCTTTCAGTATTGTTTGGTTAAGTATAACCTATAGATGTTCACAAGGAGGTCTGAAAACCATGTGGGCTTAGAAAGTCTCAAGGCATGGTAGTTTATTAAAGGAAGAGATAAGAAGACTTAGGGAATTGTATTAAGTATTTTAAACCTTTCTTCTTGTCCACACGGGCCTTGCCTAAGGCATCATTACTAGGAAAGGTAGGCTGCTTTGAGATTTATCAGCTATCTGCAGAGCTTCAATTGACATTCACACAAAGAAACGGAAAATGTATGAGCTAGACTAATTGTGGATAGTGGTTACATCCTTGTTGAAGTAATTTAAGCTGATTTTCTGTATTGAAGCTTAATATGAAAGATAGTTATTTTCTTTGTAAGGAGTAAAGGATTTTCAATATTCTTAAACAGTAGGAAAGGAAACACTTGTCGGGTTTTGTTATCTGATTATTTTTCAGTAGGGTGCCTTTTAATTTTTCTTACTGCATTAAATTAACTTTATCATTGGTCAGTTTCAAATTGACAAATTACTGTTTATATATGGGGAAGGGTGTTACATGTATCAAGTTTTCCCACAATACTGCCATATCATGTTCTCTGCCTTTTTTCAGGTATCAGTTACCTTATTTTCTACTTTTCTATTTTCTTATCTTCTATTTTGGTTTTATTCTTATGGTCCAATTATTTTTTTTACTTGTTTTTTTCTTTTTTACTTTTGAAAGCAAAGTTATGTGCTGTGGTGGTGACCTGTCATGGGTATCCATACTAACTTGTGTTAATACTAGCGCCATACTACTTTGCAATATGGTCATTAAAACAGCTTAAATGTACATATACCCTTCACGTGTCTCTGTAGATTTGATTTCCCACATCAGTAGTGAGACTTGTTGAAACTAAGCCTCTCTCTTCAGCCTGCTAATGCAATTGGCAACTTGTACCAGCTGTAGAATAGTTAATTGTATTGAGTTTTGCCTTGATAGCCTACATATGTCAAAAGCCTTTGGCTGCTATTTGTTTTTGATGTCGACTACTTCTATGGAAATGGTCACATCCTCTATATCCTATCAGGCTTCACTGTGCATATCAATCTCCTTAAGCTGTGCTTAGAGGAAAGCAGTCTTGGGGGCAGAGGTATGGGGGAGTGGAGGAACTAGAATTTACGAGGGATTTATCTTTTCCTTTTTAATTCCATGTACAACTTCCTTCACACAGATTTCACAGTAGAAGCTGTCATCTGAAACTAGGCTGGTTGTGCTGTGCTTTGAGCTTTCGTTATTTCACTGCAAAGTCTGAATCAGAGGTTTTTTTTCATCTGCCAGTTTAGATATCTAATGGCAAGTGAAAGTTTACAATGGCACAGATGTCGCTGAACAGGTAGTGACAGCTGAGTTTGCACTGAAGTTTCCTTATGCAGGATTTGGTGCTGTCAGAGCTATCTGTCTAAACTTGGGTGATAAGAACACATTTTTTAACCCTTTGGAGAATTTTAATCCAAGTCTTCAACTTGATTTTACTTAATGATATCTCATGTATCTTATGATGGCTGTAGAAAAGCATGAAAACTCCTACTGTGCAGTGGCCCAGAAGTGCAAAAATAAGACTCAAATAAAAATATGCATCCAGATTCTATATTGCATAAGAGTAAATCCAGAGTGTAAGCAACTGGAAAATATCTAACATGAAAAAGTGTCTAAAATGGAAATGATAAAAGTAGGGACTTAGCCTTATTTGCTTGTTTTATGTCATTTGGAATGTTACTTTTTCTTCTTTCACAGACATGTCTTCTCGCTTTGAACTTTACATAATTTTGTTGGTTATTACCTGTTCCAGTTTTAAAATTAGAAAATATATTGCTAATTACTACCTATTCAAATAACTCAGCTATTACATAGTCCCTGAAAGAGAAAATTAATTCAGTTTCTACTTCCAAAATATTTACTCATTTGTACCCCTAAATTATCTACAGTGCAGTCTGGCTGGAATTTTATGCTGTTAGAGGAAATAGCTAGAGAAAATTATTTTAAAAATGGAGAAGTGACTAGTATTTTTAGACCCTGAAGACAGGTAAGACTGAGATAAGTCTTGGTCCTGTAATACACAGTTATATAGAGAAACAATTTTCAAGGCAGACTAGCACAGAACTCCGTGGAAATCAATGAAATGTCTGCCCAGACACCAGAAATTGCTGCCTAGAACTTCTTGTAGAGGTGTGTAATGCAGGGATTTAATAGATTGGTAGCTAATTTCACTTATGTCATTGTATATTTTGATGAGCCGTAGATGAAGTGAGTCTCACTTAGTCTAGCAGAGGAATGGAAACAGAGGGTTTATTTTGTCATAAAGTTTATTAAGGTTTTCCACAATTTGGCTTCTTTGCCACGTTTAAGACATTTACTTTTCACTATTATGGTAGAATATGAAAAACTTTATATTTCCTCACAACAGGTATGGTATGGTTTTGACAGTCACAGTATTTTGTTCCTAAGATAAACCTAATTCAGTGTATAAAAAAATATATATTTTCCATTTCTCATTCAGAAAAATATTCATTGTGTGAACTTTGACAATGAAGGTAGAATACAAATCTTAGTTTTTAAAAAATTAATCCTATAAAAGTGTTCATAACACTACTGTGATTAACAATACTTCTGGAGCTACCTATTCTACCTATACAGGAAAACCACAGACATGTAAATGGTCACTGTACCATGGTTGAAGGTCCTTATCTACCTCGTGATAGATTCATCATGGAGAGAATCTCACAGATTTTATATCTGAATCTGTGTTGGTAAATCAAACAATACCAAGGAACATTAGTGGGCATGGGGATGTTATCACCTCTATTACTGTCCTTGTTTTAGCTAGGACAGAGCTAACTTTCTTCACCGTAACTACTAAGATGTTATGTTATAGATTTGTGCTGAGAAGAAGGCTGATAACGCACAGATGTTTAGAGTTGTTGCCAGGACAGTCAAGGGTATCTCTGCTGTGCCAGTGTCTGCAGGTGCAGGAGAAGCTGGGAGGGAGCACAGCCCACAATTACTGTCTTGGGATTCAACCTTGGGTTTAGGATTGAGACCCAAATTGGTCAATGGTATATTCCATGTGTTGCATGTCATGCCCAGTATACAGATGAGGGAAGATCTCTGGGTTGCCCCTATCTCTCTGGGTGGTGTATTGCTCTCTCGGTCAGCTCTCAGTCTGTTGGACTCTCAGACTCTTCTCTCTTTTCCAGGGTTGTGGTTTTGGAACTCTCTCCCTGCTCTGGAATTATTAGCCAGGAACATGCTGAGCCTTGGTCATCAGGTGGTGAGCAATATCACCTCATTTTTATATTTCTATATTACTATTATTATAATTACTATTATCAGTATTATTTTCTATTTGATTGTAGTTTAGTTAATAAATTGTTGTTATCTCAACCCATCTTTTTAATTCTCTTCCCTACCCCCAGGAAGAGGGAGGGTTAGAGAGAGGCTGTGTGGTATTTGACTGCCAACCCAGTCGAACTGTAACAGTTGCTAAATTACTAAGAAGTTCTGTGGACTAATTTTAGCTCATATAAACATTCTTGCTTGTTTTCAAGCACCTTTGAGGAGTGAGCACGTATAAAGAAACATTTCTAATATGCAATTTGGATGTTGCTACCCTATCTTGGAAGGTAAAGGAACATCATGGTCTGGATATGAGCCAATCCATATCAAATAGCCTCAATGTTAGTGAACAATCCTAGGTACATTTAGTTTACTACCAGAGATGTATATGTGAGTTTTAAATTGTGCTGATAAATTTAGCAGCCTTTATTCGTTTATTATGAAGGGAAAAATTGACCTCTAATAGCTTTTCTTGCTTCCAGTCCCTCCTACATTTGGGACTTATTTCTTCCTTTCTTTCATTTTGCCTCCTCTCTAGGTCTTTCTTTTGCCCTCTTTTTTACCCTCTTATAAAAATAATGATCTATCTATCTTCTGTTGCAGACAGGAGCAGTGCCCTCTTTCTCTTTGTTCCATCACACTCCACCCACTGTTCTGTTCTCCTTCATTTTCCCTGATCTGTTATCTCCTCTAAGCTTTTTATCCATGTTTCTTGTCTTTTACCCACTCCTAGGCACAATGAAGTTGTGGCATGTTCAGAAGTTTCAGGTCAAATGTCATCATAAATTGGAAAATGTTGGATTCCAACTAAACAGCTACAATTTTAGAGGTGAGTTGAGAAGATGTTAGGAGAACATTAGCCTTTTAAATGTGTTTTGTGATTTATGTATTTTCCAAAATTAAGAATTATGTATTTTCCAAAAGAGAGAGAAAAAGAAATTTAAAATTATTTATATTGATTTTAAGATCACTGTTTTTTATGTTAGTGATTAGAGGACAAGGAGGAAAAATTAAATTTGCTGTATTGAATTGACTTTGAGATAAGAAGTCTTTATTTGTATAAGTCTGAAACAAATAATAGTTGAATGCTAGATCAGGCTATCAGGAAGTAAATCTAAAGAAAAACAGAACAATATTTTTTTAAAAAATATGAAAAAGTCTAGAGAGGAAACAAATTTTTTTTGAAGTGTCCAAGAATGCAACATTCCTTTATGGTACTTTGAGCCCAGCTGGAACAAGTGCAGAGGAGACTCAGTCCCCCTTGTATTTATCACAGCAACCCTCCAGGAAGGTTAAGCTTCTTACCTTTCTCCCCTTTTGGATTAGACTTCCATTATAATTACTTCTGTACTGTTGAGACACTATATTGACATTCTGTGTTGACTGCCACAGGGTCGTATTTCTTGTTTCTTTTGAAGAATCAGTTTATTGGATAATTAACAATTAAACTTTGTTTCAAAACCTCTTTAGATTTACCCTTAATATATGCATAGCATCTTTATATTATGAAGCACAAGTTTGTCAAGCAAAAACTAATGAAGATTGCTAAAAAATATGCCAAATTCAGGGGATAATTTAGCGAAGGGGTGAATCTGCAGCTGTTTTACAATGAAGTAATACTGTTTATTTTTTTGGCACTGTGTTGATTTACATCATCTGTGTATTTGACCTTATATATCTAAATATATTACATTTATATTCAAAAGATAGGAGTTTAGCCTTCCAATAAACATTACTTGTAATTTGTTGGATATTTTTAAACATGTACTATCCTCTATTGCTGAAACTTTGGTTGACTTCAAAGATAGCAAATTACTTTCAAGAGATCACAGTCTTGAAACTGCTGATAGCTCAGACTCAGACTTTTCCATTACCTTATGAAGAAATCAGTTAAACGCTATGGCCTGGTTTCTGTCTAGCTCTTTGCGAAGAACAAGAAAGGTCATCTACAGTCTTTGCTTAGCATATGTAAGGGAAGCAGAAATGACAGTCATCTTTATTTGCTGTTTGAAATAAAAGCACTCTACTACTGTTCTGTGTGCAGGCATGTAGTGTAACAAACAGAGGTGGAGATCATGGTTGAACTAAGAACTGCATGGTCCATATGGCCCATGGTTAGACTGGTGGAACAAAACTGGCATGCAGGAGAAATCTTGCTTTGCCTCATAACAAAAATTAAAGGAAATATTCTAAAATATTTTATATTTATTATATCTTGGCTTGTCTTTCTAGCCCAGAGATGTTGACTTTTAAAATTTTTAGCCTGTGCCTTGGTATTTCATACAAATAGTTACCTGTCAGGTCAGACTCAGGGTTCATACTCTCCTCCTTAAGCTGATCAGTTACTTTCCTCTTTTAAGGTGAGATGAAGTAAAGAGAGGTGCCAGTAAAACCTCTAACATGGACTTCCCAAGGGCAGACTTTAGGCTGTTTAGAACGCTGATTGGTAGAGTCCCTTGGGAGACTGTCCTGAAGGGCAAGGGGGCCCAGGAAGGCTGAACATTCCTCAAGAGAGTGGTTGTGAAAGCACAGGAACAGTCTGTCCCCATCTGTAGAAAGACAAAGTGGCAGAGAAGACAACCAGGCTGGCTAAACAAAGAGCTTTTCCTGGGACTCAGGGAAAAAAAGCAGAGGATACCACCTCTGGAAGAAGGGTCAGGCAACCCAGAAAGAGTACAGGGATCTTGCCAGGTCATGCAGAGCTAAAATTAGGAAGGCAAAAGCCCAACTGGAACTCAGCCTGTCTGCAGTGGTAAAAGAAAATGAAAAATGTTTTTACAAATACATTAACAACAAAAGGAGAGCACTGGAGAATCTCCATCCCTTGTTGGATGCAGGAGGGAACATTATCACCAAGGACGAGGAAAAGGCTGAGGTGCTTAATGCCTTCTTTGCCTCAGTCTTCAATAGTCAGTCTGGTTATCCACAGGATATTCAACTCTCCGAGCTGGCAGGCAGGGTCAAAGAGCAGAATAACTTTCCCACAGTTCAGGAGGAAGCAGTTAATGACCTGCTATGCCACCTGGACACACACAAGTCTACGGGGGCAGATGGGATCCACCGGAGAGTACTGAGAGAGCTGGCAGGGGAGC
>NW_010133436.1:67870-70045 GCF_000699245.1 Pterocles gutturalis | reverse complement strand
ATATATGTATCTATAGATTTAGCCCCAAGGCACCATTCCTGGGGGAAAAAAAATCTCAGGTGAGATGCTGGACCAGATGCACACCCCCGTGGTCAAGGGGAATGCTAACTGGGCAGCGTTTTCCTTGAAAAAAAAAAAAAAGGGGGGAAAAAAAAGCAAAAGTTCCTCTTTGCTTGGATTTCACCCTGGGACCAACGCTGCAGAGCATCCAGATGTGCAGGCAGATGTAGATAATTCACCGGATAATGATGAATCCACTGAAACGCTGCTGTACCCCAGGACAAGGGGGATTATATGCACTTAAAATTGCACTATTTTTTTTTTTTTTTGACTCAACATTGACTCAGCCCACGATGCCAGCCGGTAGTGGAAAAAAAAACCCCCATTTTTCCTTCAAAACAAGTGGGTGTGTTGGCAAATCCGCCCTCCCTCTCTAGCTCATCCTTTTCAGCATCCCCTCTCCCTTATCTTCTCTTTCCATTTTGCTCAACACAGCCTCCCCCCCTCCCTGCCCACCTGCCTTCACCTCCAGAAAAAGAGACAAAAATACAAAAAGCAAAGTGCCCTTTGGCATCGCCGCATCCTTCACCTCTTGCCATCCCTCCTTTCCGCTGGCGATGGACCACGATCGCTCATCTGGGCTGCGTGATGCTCTGCACGGCCCCGCCGCCTCCGCATCCATCCCTAGGACTCATTAGTGTGATTCTTAATCACCCCTGATGTAATTAAGAATAGGAGAGCATCCCTCCAGCCTAACAACTTCAGGTTTTGCTGTTTTATTTTCAGCGTGGGCTTCTCAAAGCAGCATCCAGCCAGGACATGGGCGTTGAAGGATGCTGAAGATGGGGTCCGCTGTGGGGACCACCCCACCGGCGTGCACGTGTTAAATCACATCGGAAAAATATTTTTTGAACCCAAAACCCACCCAGATAGTCAGCTCTGTAGTTTTGATATCTTCCCCAAAATAACCCAAGAGCAATTTTGATTTTGGAAAGGTTGCCTATCCTGGGGGTACCGTGTTGGTACCCAGCCCCTACCCATCAGAGGGGATGGGAAAATGATGGGAGAGACTTTTTTAGGCTGATAATTCAATCTGGAATGGGAGATTTCTTTCAAACCTACTCTCAGCACAGGCTGTGGGTCTCCAGGAGAGTTATTTCTGCTGGATATCCATCCAAATGCCCCCTGCATCCTGATTTTTTTACCTCTGTGGAGATGCCAGAAGGGAGGATGGCTGGGTAGCAAAGGGCAGAAACCCACCCTGTAACCTGCCGCAGCCCTCCGCTGCGATCCCTAGAAACAGCTATTTCTGGCCAAAAAAAAAAACCCAAAAAAACCAAAAAACCAAACTCCCACCCCTATAAGCAGAAATATCAGTGGGGGGCACTTAACTTATAGGCAGGACATAAAGCTGCATATTTCCCATGAAAAACCTGATAGGATATGATGGACAGGGATTATTGGGGATTATTTTATTATCTAGGGTTTATTTGATAAATAACCCCCAAATATACAAGAAGGATGCTTTTCAAGTTGCCTTTTCCCATTCTCTCTGTTAAAATGGTTGCAGCTTCCAGGCAGGAAATAAATTTTTTCCCCCTTTGCAACCCAAATAAACTTCTATTTATTTGAGAAACACAGCTTGGAAAGAAAAACATAAACTTGAAAAATCCCCCATCCCTATAAGCTCCCCAAGCCCCCTTGTAACATCATTTTCTTTTGAAATGGGAAGGGGGGAAAAATAAAGGTTAGAAAAAGAGCACGGTCCCCACGTCGCCCTGTTTCTCCTCCCGCTGCATCTCTCTTCTTTCAGCTTTTCGAAGTTATTTTTTTTCGGTTTTGAAATGAGTGTTTGCCCACTGTTCGTTGGTTCAAAAGGTGCAGAGAGAAAAGTCTCAGCGGGTTGGATGTGCGGTTCTTGACATGGGTGTGCTTTAAGAAAAGAAAAAAAAAAAAAAGAAAAAAAAAAAAAAAAAAAAAGAAAAAAAAAAAAAAAAAAAAGAAAAAAAAGGAAAAAAAAACCAAACCCCAAACAAACCAAGGATCGGGGCTTTTTCTCCTCATTTAAGGAAAAATAATATTAAAATTGCTTTTTGGGTTTTGGGGCTTTTTTTTTAAGGCAGGGCGGACCCTCAGCAGATCCAACACCACTAGAGGGCTCAAAAAAAGGGTATC
>NW_010133436.1:67561-67788 GCF_000699245.1 Pterocles gutturalis | reverse complement strand
TCCAGAAAAAAATTAAAAAAAAAAAAATTGAAAAAGTACCAGCAGTTCTTTGGAAGGATTTTGCTCTAGAGACGCCTCCAACAGCGTCTCTCACGCATTTTAGACCCCTTTAGGATTTGCCAGGACATTTATTTGTGTTTATAATCTGTATTTCGGATATATTTGTACATTTATAAGGTTGTTTGATATAAATACAACTTCCATGGATGTAATTCCCCCTCTCAGGG
>NW_010133436.1:59611-67516 GCF_000699245.1 Pterocles gutturalis | reverse complement strand
GGGCTGTGGGTCCCTGTGGGCTCCAGGCAGCTGTGGCTGAAAATTGGGAATTTTTTTTTTTTTTATTTCTCTTGGGTTTTTTAAAACTGCTTTTCCACATTCTTTTCCGAAGTGAAAAAAAAAAAAAAAAAAAAAAAAAAAAAAGGAACAGCTTTTCCTGGCATTCTTCCTTTGTGATATTTGGCTCCTAAAGAAGAGATGATGGTTTGCAACTTATTAAAAAATAGAAATAAAGACCCCAGCGGAGCGGACACGGGCATATTTCAGCATCCGAAGGGATGTCTCTGAGGCAGGGATGTTATTCCCAGATGTTTCATGGCTAATAGATGTCTGCATCTCCAGCATCCTCTCCCCCTCCCCAATTAACGCAGTCGTTAGTTCCCGGGGGGACGCAGAGGCACGAAGAGCAGGCGGCATCTCCTCAGGGACACCATTAAGGAGGAGAGATGGGAAATTAAATCACTAATGGGGGGGTGATGAGGCTGGTGGAGAGCTGGGGGTGAGGGGGAATTTCTCCAGCTTGGGGAAGGCGATCTCACTGTCATCTTTTAGGTGAGCTCAGGGTGCAAAGCCCAGATCCCAGACCTAAACCTGGGGATCTCCAGGACTGAATTCACGGAGTTCTCCACGCTGCCGGCAGCGATTCTCCAAGACACTCACACACAGGGTTAAAAAAACCCTTTTCAGGAGTGAGCACAAGTCCCAGGGGACATGTTGATGCCTCTTTGTGCAGGACCAGAATGGAAAATCAATGTCTACGGAGGAATTTGAACCATGAGCAGCTGGCCCAAGCATCCCCATGCCGGGGGGACCACGCCACGTCTGGGGTGCAGGAAGGGGCCGGGCTCCCCTCCCACGCCCCCACGATGCTCTCACCAGCGGCCAAGATGTTTCCTGCCATTCTTGCTGGCCCTGACCTGCCTTTCGTTATCGAGCGAGGTCCCGATGCTCAGCACCCTCGGCAGCTATCGCTGACCTTCCTCGCTGAAGCCGAGCCGGGCTGCAGCATCCCCTTTTCTCCCAGTTTATCTGCCCATGGCTCTCCCTTCCGTTGACGTCTTTAGAGTAGCATGGAGTGGAAATGGTTTTGTGGGCTGGGTTATACGGCTGAGGAGCGTTGCAGCCTCACACATCCTTGGGAATGAGAGCAACGCGTGTGGATAACCCCAGGAGGTGCTGGAGCAGGGTGGGAAAGCATCCCTGCCTCCAGACAGAGCAACCTAAGACACCAACATCATTCACAAGCTGCTTTCTCACCACCAAACTCCTCTGTTTAAAATCACATTGGGGTAAGATCCTGCCTAGATTTCGGGTGTCCTCACCCAGCGAGCCCTGGAGTGGAGCAGGAGGTGCAACCCCTCTTCGCTGGGATGTTGGGATGCTCAGCATGAAACCATGGTGGGATCTTAAATCAACCTGGCCAACATCATCTGGGTGCTGTGCCCCTCACCGTGGCAAACCAGCACCCCTGGAGGTACTTTCCCCCCTTTTTTGGGCCAACTTCCAACCCAAAAACCCCAGAGCCCAACCCATCCCCAAACTACCCAACCCTGCAACGAAACCATCGCTCTGCTGGTGATGGGGGGCCCTGTGCAGCTTGGGGGTCACCCAACACCCCCCAGCACCCAACCCCTAAACTCCAGGAGCTGCGTCGTTGCGTTACCCCCCGGCACGGCGTCTCGTCCTCGCCGGCCTTTTCCATCCCCCCGCTCCCTATTGTTCACCAGAGCCCGGCCCTGACCCTGGGTATTTATAACTCCCCTTTCCGGCGTGGCATTGTGTGCCGGCAGCCCCGGTGTCCTGGATGAGCCGCGACTCGACTCCTCGTTTCCTCGTTTTCCTGTTTACGGAGCTTGGGAGGAGCCGGTCCCGGCCACTCCTCGGAGACCTCCGTAAAGTCCTATTTATCCTTCCAGCAAAGAGAGGGATGGGTCCAGCCAACCCATCAGGTCCCCAAAATTTGGGAAAAAATGGGTTGAGCTGGGATGCGCTGTAAGACATCCTGTCGCTGGTGCAAATGGGTCATTCACACCAGCAGCTTGCAAACTCTGAGGGGTTTGTCCTGAGAATAAGGTCTGGGTTTATTCAAGTCCTTTTACTCCCTAAAGTGCTGCATAACCCCCCAAACCAACATCCAGGCTCAGATTTGGGCCCCAAATGGGCTTTTTCTTCTCTCCTAGAGAAGGTAGAGGGTTGTACCCAGTAGTCCATGGCCATGGTCATGCCTTGATGCCGTCAAATCTTGTGTGGGTGTTGTATTAGGAAAAAAAAAACAAAAAAACAAACAAAAAAAACCCTACACTGTGCCCCAGTATCACATGCAAAACAGTTTATTACAGCAAAAGAGACCTTTTGCCCAAATACCTTTTATTGTTTGGGGAGGTGAATTAACAAAGGACCTTCACTGGGACATGGGTGTCGGCATTTCCCCCCCTGCCAATGACCTCTGCGAGAGCTGGGCTGAACAGAAGGGGGTTTGGGCTTCTCTCTGCTGAAGAGATAGGTTTCAGGTTGAAAAAATTAAATGCATGTTTAATGAGAAAAGATGGGTCAAGGAAACATGGGCACCCGACCCCAGTTTCAGTTGCTTTTATTTGGGCTGGTGGATGGGCGCGAGGGTCCCCTGGCCATCACCGTGATGCTGTGGGAGGCACATCCCAGCAGACGGAGAGCCAAGGCACAGGAAAAATGCATTTGGCTTGTGCCAGAAAGAAAGTAAAATTGCAAAAAGGAGGAAAACCAACCCTTGGGTTCGCTCTGAATAGGTTGTGACCAGCAGGTTGGGCAGAAGGCTGATTTCTCTCCATTTTTTCTACTTTTTCTTTTTTGCCATTGCAACCCCATAGTTTGCAAAGTTTACCCACAGGGTCAAATTCCATCCCCCATCCAACATCCTTGCTAGTGGTCCCCTCCCGCCTCCCGAAACCCCCCGGCGCAGTCCCAGCAGCGGGAATTAAACAAAGCCAAACACGAATCCTCCCAACGCTAATCTAACTTTTGCAAAAGCTGGGTGGAGCGAGCGCTCCAGGAAACCCCCCCCTCCATTCCAAGCCATTCATTAATCAAAACGCTGTATAAATAATTATCTTTGCTGCCGGTTCCCCAGCCTTCAACCTCTGGGTCCAGGTGGGGACGTCAATCCCCGCGCCTACTCATCGCCGGAGGAACACGACTCGTTTTTTCCCTCCCCATCCGACGTGCAAACAACGGCGTGCGAACAATAGCCTTGCGCCGCCGCAGCGGCTCATGAAGTTCCAATATTTCTGGTTTGTTTTTTTTTTTCCTGGTCCTGACCCACTGATGGAGAATTACCCCTCGGAATCCCACCTGGAGCCCCGGCTGGGCTGGCAGATGTGCAGAGCCCGCGGCTGTCACTTAACACTTATTCTTTATCTGGCTGTGACAGGCGAGGTAAATATATTTCCAGATGTTTCCTAACGCAGAGTCCAGCCCAAGGTTTTTTGGGTTTTCAGTGCTGGGCTGCCCATTCGGCCAGGGAGGGAGCAGCTGCCTACAAATGTTGATTTTTCCACAAAAAAAAATAGAAAAAACACCCTCCCCAAATTTATAGAGCTCCTATTAGTCAATATTTAATATAAAAATAAAATCTCATGTGTTTTCTTATTTATTAGGTCATTGCTGTGATGATTTCTGGAGTCTGAAGCAGGGGAGAGGGATGGATAACAGGAACAATCCCCCATAACGGAGTCAGTAGAAATGTCACCGCATCATGATGGCGTTCGTCAGAGCTGGATGTTGTGAGGAAACTGAATTTCCTTTGCTGAGGATGGCAACACGATGGCAACCCATCTTTAGACTTTAGTTTTAATTTTGTATTTTATTTTAATTCTAAAAAAAAAAAAATAGTGCATGCGTTTTCCATGGAAAGCCCGCATCTGGATAAAACCATCTCCAAGGTGGAGTGGGTGAACCAGATCCAGAGCATCCCACCCGTGTCCTGGCAGTGAGGTTCATGGTCATGTTGGTTTGTTAAAGGTAGTGGTCACCTTGGGTTGAGACATCTCTGAAGAGCTAATGCCCTGGAGCTCGGTCATGGCTCCAAAATCAGCCCCTTGAAACCATCGCAGCAGTTTCAAAATGCAGAAGTGGCTTTTGGGTGGAGGTTGGCTTGGAGGTGGTCCCTCACGCCACGTCCTCACCACGCTGCTTTTGAGCTACCTGGAGAGAAAAATCACGGGGAATGCAGGTTTCCTTTTCCCCCAGCCTTTCCTGAGATGAGGAAGAAATAAAAAAAAAAAAAATCCCCGCTCTATGGCCATAACACCAGTGGGGCTCCATCCCTCTTGGATCACCCAAAGCCTGGCGTCTTCCAGGTCCTTCTTGTTGCACATCCCAAGCTGGCGTGTGCAGAAAGCCACGTCGCAGCCTCCCACGCGCTTTGAGTCAGGAAACCAGAGCCCTCCCTGTTTGTAAACTCAGCAGCTTTTATCAGAGCCCGGGCCCCAGCGCAGGGCGGGGTGAGGACGCGGAGCAGCACACAAGCTGCTTTGTTGTGCAGGCAGGCTGGAAGAAAAAAGATGGCATGAGACCTAAAAGATGACCCCAAGCCACAGCTAGATTCGTGGAGTCCACATGATGTGACGCCGTCCATGTAAACGCACCCATTTTACAGATGGGGACACTGAGGCAAGGTGTTACAAAGGAAATAATGAGACTCTGCGGCCTGAAAAAAAACTGTTTAATCTTCCAAATTGATTTTAGAAAGCCTCCTTTATTCTGTGTATCTGGTCCTGGCTAGTTGGGGTTTTTGTTTCCGAATATAGGTAGGTTTGCAAAGCAATTTAGCTCATGCCTAACCACACTCTGCTCTCATTCACGCTGTCGAGATGCTGATGACTCTGTGGTCTTCACCATGGCGTAGCAAAGGCTTTGCAAGGCACGTCTACCTGTCCCCATCCTCCCCCGGGGCTTGGCCCTGAAATTTCTGCTACGTAAGATCACGTATTTATTTTTAATATAACATCATAGGGCGTTTAACACCTTAATCTTCATAACAACAGAGCCAGCAGATGGGAGAAATCCACTGGGAAGCTCTTTGGAGGGGATGGGCATGGAGAGAAGGTTGCCTTGCTTGGTTTTCCAATTTTTTCTTTTGTTTTCCAGCGCACTTCAAAGCTTCGGCGAATATAAACAGGTCTCTCCGATCTTTTTCTGGTTCTTTTATTCCTTTTCCATCCACGTGCTGAGCAGCAAAGGGTGGAGGAGGACCAGGCATCTCCCAAACCTGATCTGCAGCTGGGAGACGGGACCTCCCGCTATTGATACATCATTAATAACAGCAAAAGGTGCTTTGGAAAACAGAAGAAAAATTCCTGAGAAATTAAGGAATAAAGCAGGATGCCCTGAATTACCACATGCTGCTGCAGCACTTTTATATGCGTAGCCCAGACATAAAGAATAGGTTAATTTGGGAATTACAGGATAAATTCCCTCCACGGCTCAGTTCAGATGGTCTCACCGGTTATTGTATCCTCTAAAGCTTCTAAATCTATTAACTCAGGACTGCTAAGTTAATTAGGGCTGGTTACACTTCCAGCTAATAAAATATTTGTCATTTTTACAGCGCGTGGGAGTTTTTCTTCGGCTTAACCCAATCACCCTGACAATTCCTTCAACTAAAATGATTCCCAGTAGCATTTTTGCCAGAGGTAGGAAAAAAAGTCCAATGAGATGATAAAAGGGCACATTGCTGCAATTTTCCCAGCTGGAGCATAACGTGGTGGATGGAAATGATGCAGGGCTGCATCACTCCAGCATCGCTCCCATCAATAATCCAGCAGCAGGGATGAAGATGCGAGGAAATTCTGGGTGTGAGCATGCAGAGACCCAATGGAGAGTTGGGTTCAAGGGAATTCATCATTTTTCCTTCATCCTTAAGCCAAGTCTTGCTGAGCCTGGGAGGATTCAACTTCACCTGGCTGGTTTTTTCGGTATTTGTTCATCTCCTGGTACGCTTGAGACATTATTTAATTTAACAAAGGAAAAAGAAGGATTTTGAACAAGTTTGTGCGTACAAAAAGTGCTCTTTTTTTTTTTTCCACCTTCTATCTTCCTTTATTTTTTAATGGACTTAATAAAAAAATTGAAATGTATTAGCCAAGTCCAGCCCATGTGTTTTTAATAATGAAATTTAATTAGCATCTCCCAAAATGTCTTATTAAAACTAAATTAAATCCTTACTGGAGATGTTTAATAGATCACACAGACTTTGTGCAGAGACAACTGCAGCTGCGGGGAGTGCCAGCAAAAGGAGCTGAGATTTTCCTTACTCACCTTCGCAGGGGTCGGACTTGCTCCTTCCTCCATTTCCAGGCTCCAATCCGGATCTCCTGCGGGGATAAATCGACACTAATGCAATTTCCAGGCTCCAATCCGGATCTCCTGCTAAATCGACGCTAATGCAGTGAGTCTGGAGAAAGGTAGGGGGTAGAAATGGGCAGTAGCTCCTTTTCCCTGTAGCCTGTCCTAAAAGGCAACAAAAACTGGCAACACAGCAAATTATGCAGAATATCCAACCCTTTCCATGGTGTTTTTCCATCTATCTAAACCATGTTTTAATAAGATTACTTTTTGACTTTAAAAAACCCCAAAGATGCTCAGGTTAAATAAGAATTATCCCTAAAACCACCACACCATTTCCAATATACACTACGTGGGAAAAGGGTTTGGCTTTGGGTTTTGCTGGAAACAAGTCATTTTTTGAAGAAAAATTAGAGACAGCAAGAAAATATCAATTTATTTCACAAATATTTGCTCACACCACCCTCACCTTCTATTGAGAAGCTGGTGCCTTCTCCTGCTGCCTCGTCCGCATCTTCCTTTGATTCTTTTCCATTTTCTGCATTTTTTTACCTTCCCCCCGACCTCTCCTAGTTTTTATGGATGCTCAAACGGCACAAAACATCCGGGCAAGCGCTTCTCATCATGTTTTTTCCCACCAGGACCTCCAAAACCAGAGATCCAACGAAGCCGGCGTCTGTTTTCCGTCACACCTGCCAGGCGGGACTTAGATCTCCTCCAGTAGAAGCCAAGTCGGGTGCATTCAATAATATCCAACCAGATTAAAACCATGTTCAAACAAGGCTCGCTCGTGGCCGCCCTGGCCTGGCGGGATGGAGTTCAAAGGAGCTTGTTGGGGGCGATGGCCTGAGATTGTCCAGCCCCAAGCTGTTGGAGTTCTTGGATGGATGGACAAGACTGAAAATGCTCAGTGGAGTTTTTTATTTGGCATCTTGCTGGCTCACGTCAACCACCGAGGTGATGTCAAACACATGGCCAAGCTCTTCCCCCATGCTCAGGATGGATGGGTTTGGTAGCAGGGTTCAGCTACTGCTTTCACGGCTGCCCCGGTGGGATGGGGGCAACCCTAACGGTGGGAATGGGCAGCCCTGGGAGATAATGTCGGTCTGGGAAATGTCTAAATGAAATACGGGAGGCGTTGGGCAAAACAGCAGATGCAAAGGCTGCAGTGGTTGGGGAGAGTCATGCAACGGGCTCAAATCCCTTAAATCCAGCTGGCCAGAAGGTCACCTCTGAGAGGGGCTGGAAAGCGGGTGTACGAAGCCTGTTTTTAACTGGGAACACGGCAGCAGTGGAAAGTCTGTGATTTATTTATTTATTTACGAGCCCAAAAGATGCCTCATGTCCATCAAAATCAATGCTACGTGTTAGCCAAGAGCATGGGGAACGCAAAGGAGGGATGTCAAGATGGGTCAGACACGGGATTCAAGCACTTGGGGGGAAAAAATGTTTAAAAAAATCCTCTTTAAAAGCACAGTAATCAGTTAAAAAGCCATTGTTTCATAATTTTCCTTTAAGAGAGCAACTTTAAGCCAGCAGCTGGTCGTTTTGCAATTGCGTTGACAATTATTTTCCAACCTCACC
>NW_010133436.1:56463-59595 GCF_000699245.1 Pterocles gutturalis | reverse complement strand
TCCTGCTGACGTTGGTGGAGTTATATCACCTGGAAATCGGCTCCAAATGTGTGTCGAGCAGCATTGTTTACTGAAGATTTTTAATCCTCCATTTACAGCTACTTAAAGGCATCTGAAAAAAAAAAAAAAAAAAAAAAAAAAAAAAAAGAAAGAAAAGAAACCAAAACCCTTTGTAAGTGGAAGGGGAAGGAGATTTGAATCACTGAGTGCTGGAAAACTTCTCTCATCTATTTGTTCCTGGGCTTGACATCTCCAAAATAAAAAAATAAAAAAAAATAACCAACCACTTTCCAAACTCAGAGAGAGGTCTGAAAAGGTTAATCCCAGCCCAACTTTACCGTTAGCCCTTCTGGAAGCTGTATTCCCATAGGAAACATTATCTGTGGTTGGGTTCATTGTCCTCGGTTGGGTTGGGTGCCCCTGGGTGCTCTGGGCAGGGGTGAGGATTAGTCCCTGCGCCCTGTTTGCACCGCAACTCCTTTTAATGGGGGGAGATAACGATCGTGTGATAATTGCCTGGGAGCAGGGAGAGATCAACGCTGACGGTTGCTGTGCCATTGCTTGTACAGCTCCAGCCTCGGGGAAAAACTCTCTTTTCCCTAAAAAGCACTAAAAAGGTTAACAGAAGACCATCGCTGGGTTTTTTTTTTTTCTTGCATGGCACCTTCCAGGGCCAGCCCATGGCTTCTCCCTGTGAGGATTTTTGGGTATTTTCTTCTTGTAATGATTCCAGTTTTTGGGAAGAGGGTTGAGATTCACGGCAACAGCTTCAGCCGTTGATGACACCGTTCAGGTGTCATCTCCATTGGGCTTGGCTTGGAGACCCTGAGTGTTTCCAACAAAACGTGGTGGTGTTTCAAAGCTGGAGCTCTAGCTAGAAGGGTGATTCAGAAACTGAGCTCTGCAGGTTCTCAAGCTGTTATTTTCCTTCTATAAAGTGGCCTTAGAGGCTTTTACTTCTTGGTATCAAAAATCTACTTTTCCTTTTCCTGGTAATTCAGACAAATAGCTCCAAGTGTTACCCTTCCAGCATCCCAAGGAGGCTGGCTGCCATCGTTAAGGACATGTTTGCAAAAATTCAAGCAAAAGAGGAAAAAAAAATAGAAATTCTTTTCCTCACTTTTTAAAAACGCCTTTCCCCTCTCTGTCACCTCTGCTTTTTTGAACTGCTGCTTTTCCTTTCGCAGAGCAGTGATTCACCTTTTCATTTTCACATTGAGCTTTTCTTTTAAAAGTAAAAATTTTCAGTCTCAAAAAAAAATAAAACAAACAGTTCCAGGAAAATTGGCATGGTAAAAAAAAAAATATAAATCACTGTCTTAAGTGAAAAATAACAGTAAAAAACCAAATTATGGACAGCCCACTTATTGACCCACTTCTGCGCAATGACATAACAGTAAAAAACCAAATTATGGACAGCACACTTATTGACCCACTTCTGCGCAATTATGATATTTTATTTTCGGGGGTTGTTTTTTATTTCCCCAAGCTGCTTTCCTTCACCCCAAGGACCCTTTTAATGGTGCAAACACCACGAAGCCCCCGTGGAAGTGGGGTCCCCTCGTGTGGACCCCCCCAGAGCTTCTTCATCTCATCCACATCAATGTGATAACCTGAATTTCTCGGGACAAAAAAGCGCAAACATCAAAGCTGTGGGGAGCCAGGGCTGGTGCACAGAAACCGAGGGCTGGTTTCAAGGGTTTCGGGTGGCGAAATTCCCCCCCAGCAAATATCCAGTTTGAACTGGAGAGGTTAATGTGGCCATTTATAGATGGGAGCAGAGATTAGACATGTTGAAAGGGGAGAGGAGGAGGGACCCGACCGACCGTTGCTTTTGATCCCTCTCCGCCGTTTGCCCCAAAAAGCCACCATGTGCCCAGCACCTGATAAACGCTATTTATAAACCTGGAGGAGGAGAAAGGGAGGCCATAAATCATCTTGCTTTCCTTTTTCTCTACTGATCGAGAAGAAAATTAAAACCACGCGCTCCACTTCCCATCGAGATGAGATGACCCGTCCTCCTGGCCAAGGATGGAGGTGGCCGTGGGGACCTTGGTGATACCCAGAAAAGTCAAGAGGCAAAATCCACGCACTGGCAAGGGTGATGTTTCACCCAGGTGAGATGCTGCCATGGAAAAGAAATTTTAGTGACATATTGGTGGGGTTTCATGTAAAAAATCAAGGCTTCAGGGCTGTAACCTTTGATGATGAATCTCCATCTTCATGACTCCTCCGATGACTGTATTCCCTCGTGTCATGACCAAATCCATTTTATTGGAAAGCAGAAAGTTGATTGCTTTGGGGAGGGATCCAAATCCTTAATTTTACCAGGCAGAGTTTCCAACAGGCTCATGGAAGCTGCAGTGGAGATTCTCTGACGTTTAATAAAGGGTTGAACTTGTGCTGCAAACTGGCACATCCATACTCATGATAAAGTTGGTTGCTGGACCCAAAATTTTTGGGTGGAAAGGTGGATGCCGAGTCGGTAGGATGCTCATACATCAGGCTCAGCGATGCGCTGCGATGGGCTGGAGTGCTGCCACCCCGCTAACGCTGAGTTTTTTGATGGGGAAAACTGCTTTCTTTGGCAGCAACAGGTCAAAGGCCAGCGCCACCAAACATGACCCACACAGATGACCTCGCATGGGGGCGAGGAGCACATCCAGACACCAAAACCCATCACAGGGGCGTTGGTGGTAGTGTCAAGGGGGAGATGGGGAGGGCGTGATGCTCCCCATCCCCGTCCCCGCTGAGCGATGGAGGGTGAAAGGGGAGATGCGCCGGGCAGACCCCGTGACCCAAAAGGCCACAGGGAGAAGTCAGACCAGATGTTCAACAGAAGCTCACAGTGTTGCTGGGACCAGCGGTAGCGTGCCCCCGAGGAAATGACCTCCGCGTAAGATGCATTGTCACCAAAATGGCTTCACATGAGATGGCGGCTAACTGATTGGGACGAGCTGCCCAGGGGCAGCAACTGCTAAAAATACCAGAAGGACAAAAAACTGGGCTCCTCTTGGCCCTGCAAAAAATGGTGCCAGCGGGAATTCACTGGGATGTTTGCATGGCAATGGAAATAGGATTCCTTTCTCCTCTCCTCTCCTCTCCTTCCCTCTCCCTCCTCCCCCCCCTCCC
>NW_010133436.1:39449-56409 GCF_000699245.1 Pterocles gutturalis | reverse complement strand
TTCCCCTTCCCCTTCCCCTTCTTTCCCCACTCCTCCATCCTTTCCATCGCTGCTGTTCAGCTCTATGCCCTGTGGACCTAAAACACAGAACCTTCTGCCAAAAAAACCAACCACAAAAAAGTACTTTTCAATATAATTCTTAAGCTGGGGAAACTGAGGCACGGAGCAGGGATGGGGTTTGCCTTCCCTCTTATCTCTTGGGCATTTCACACAAGTTTTCACACAGTCCTGGCCAAGACAAAATCCTCTGCCCGGCTCCCTGCGGACACGTGCGATGCCCTCCACCCGGGCAATGCCACCCTCCCGACTCCCTTTGCATCCCATTTTCTCTGCCAGAGGCAAAAGAAATAAATCAAACTAACCCACTTGCCAAAATCGCTCCTAAAAGCCCAAGTTCTCACGGCTGGCAGTGACCGGCCAGCAGCGTGGAGCCTCCCTGTGGTGCTCTCCTTGGAAAAATTTGGGGTTTTTTTTATCCAGGCAGGATAATAAGAGGGGAAAAAAAAAGGGTTTATTTCAAAACCAAAGCATAAAACTGAGAAAAGCATCAAAAGAGAAAAAGGAAAAATAAAAGGTAAAATATCCTCCAGCAACGTCCAAGTGGTTCCTCAACCTCCCAGAATAAAAGAAATTAAAATTCAGTAAATTAAAAATTCAGCGGGATTTCAAGCGTTGGGAAAAGCTGAGTCTGAAGTTTCCAGAAACGTCCCCACAGCACCTGCGTAATATTTTTTTTTTCTTGCTGCCTTCCCCCTAATTGCATCCATCTGGGACGGAGGATCTCTTTCAACGCCGCAGCGCGTGGGCAGGAACCGTGGGGTTTTTGCCCCATTTTTTTGTTCTCACAGATCGCGGATAAACATGACTTCTTCCCTTGGAGAGCCTCTTAGACACTATGATAATGTGAACGCAGTGTATTATGGAGTTTCCAAGAAAGTTATTTTTATTAAAAATCTAATTTTTTTTTTTTTGGTCATCTTTTTGGGGAAGGGGGATGATGCTGAAGGTAAAAAGAAGGGGCCAGTCTCAGCTTTCCTTTTCCCCCAGGAGCATCACTGCGGGATACAGGCATTTGCTGACAACTCCTGCGTGCCTCAGTTTCCCCATTTATCTCCAGGAGATGCTAAAACATCACACCTGGGTGAGCTTTGCCAAAACCCCCAACGTTTTAAGCAACATTTTTAACATTTCTATAAGATATCCCCCTGTTTTATTACAGGGGGAAAACCCACAGTGGGGGAGAAGGTTGTTTAGGTGTTTAATTTTTTTTCCTGATTGCAATTTTCTTTAGATGGATGTTGAGCCCTGGTGCTCCAAAACATTGATTTGAAAACAAATCGGTGAAACACAGCTGGAGAAAGGTCCAAATGTGAGATGGATGGGGATGGAGAGGGGTTGTGAGGTAGAGGAGGAAGGCAGAAGAGGGAGGAAGAGAAGGGAGGCAGAGGAGGCAGGAAAAGAAGGGAGGTTCAGAGCCAGCAGATCGCTGAGTTTTCTGCTGTTATTGTTTCTATTTTTACTCCCTTTATGTTTTTTCCAATTTCAAAATTCCACTTAGGGGGGAAAAAAAAAAAGCTCTGCCTGGAATTTCTTTCATGCCCCGTTCTCAGCCTGCGTGCGTATTTCCCAACGCGTTGTCAAGGGTTGCATTGACTCAGCGGGGACGAGAGCCAGCTCTGGTTTCTATTAGCGGTGATTAATGCCAGGGAACATGTTTAGACTCCCAGGGCTTACACGCTGCTCAGGGACTCGGGGAATTTTTTGGTACCAGCTCTGGTCAAACCCTTCATTCCTATGGGGCACTCGGGTTCACGGCACCAGCCAGTTTTTTGATGTCGGCTCCCCAGGAGGGTGGGAGTGGGGCAGAGGGGTAGGGCACCCCGAGTCCTGGCAAATGCGGGGTAGCCCCTGCTTTCCCTGCTCTCCATGGAGGATTTCTTCGTGCTCACGTCCCAGTTTCTTCCGTGGGAAACCCAGCAACACGGGGAGGAATGGGAGTGAGCAGCGGGAAGAGGTTTGCAATCGCAAAATGAAGAAAATCAAAGTTTTATTTTATTCCTCCTTCCCTGTCCCACCGGCTGCTGATAAAGTCCTGGGGACATCCAGAAACCAATCTCCAGGACCAGCATCTTCCACACCCCGGGTAATTTTCACCTAACTTCAATCTCTTTCATATCAAATGGATCCCTAAATTCAGATTGACTTTATTCCTTATAGTTTTATTCGCTTGACTTTGTTCAAATTGCAAAGACTGGAGCATTCTAGATGATGGTGGGATTTTAGGAGGAATCAGGAAAGCTGGGAGGATCTTCAGGGCCATGGGACGAAAGCAAAGCTGTCCAACCCATGCCCACCAAGTTCGGGGGGTTAGGAGCCCCCATATTCCTGCGGTTGGGCCTGAGAGGTGAAGCCACATCTCCCCTGGCCCAAAGGGACCATGGCGACCTGGCTGTGCTCGTAAAGCTTTCCCCACACTGGCTTAATAGGATTAGTCCCAGGAGGAAATTCCCAGGCTCCCCAAACTCCTTCTCCAACAGATGTTCAAATAAAGCCGCATTAAAAAAATCAAGTTTCCTCTTCCAGGTAGCTTTAGCTGTCAGCGACGCAGAGGTGAAGCTTATCCTTTTGCTCTTGATGGTATAAATCCTCTCCTGGGCTTCGGGCCAAGACAGCTGCTGTCGAGGGGCTGATAGATGCTTGGAGAGCTCATTCCTGCTGCTCTCACACCACTCAGCTTGGACCTACAAGGGGAAAACCCCCAAAACGCCTTGAAACCCCATGGGATTTCCAGCTTCTGGACATAAGACTTACCCAGAAAAACAAGGTGGCCTTGGAAGTGCAGGAATTATTGGTGGCATCGCTGTGCACCAGCAAGACCTCGGCAGGTTGATTGGGTTGGGCAGGCAGATGGAGGTATCCAGCCCTCTCGCTTGCCTCCAAAGCCTTGGATGGCCACCAAAAACTCCAGGCATCAGCCCTGACCTCTGACAGATCATTGTACTGGATTGCCAACCCTTTAGAAATCCCATTGACTGGGATTTTTTTTCGGAACATTTTCCATTTTCACCTCCATCCCTCCCTCCTTCCAAAAAGGATCCTCAGGGCTGGGCTGTCTTTGGAGACAGAGAATTCTGCTGCCGAAAATACCAGCTCATCGATGTTCAGCTTCATCTCAGAAGATGCAGCTCTTTATACCTGCCCGTGGTCAGCTATTTCTAAGCTTTTGAAGTCATCTTATTGAAGGGTTACAGTCTGGACTTGGTTTTCCAGGCAGGAAGGGCTACAAGATGTGGGAAGGTTGGAAGAAAGAGTCCCTGTGGCATACTGGGAAGGCTGGTTGGGTTACAGATTCCAGTACCCTGGAGCTTTTTGGGAGAGCAAGATGCCAGGACTTTTTTGGAGAGCTGGGCAAAACATGTTTTGATTTCATTTGCTTCTTCTCCACTCCCAGAAAATTGTTATTTTTCAGCTAAAGAGCCAGTTTACACCCACACAGTGAGTATTTCTGTGTAAGTTTGTGTCGCTTCCTTCCCCTCTTCTGTAACATCAATCCCAGAATTTCTATGGAAAGCAGACATCTTTTTTTTTAAAAAAAAAAAACCTACCAATTTATCTGAAATCCCATTCTTCACCTAGAAAATTCTCTGGAGGGACTGTTGCCTTTTCCAGGAATGTAAATTATGCCCTTTTCAGACTTCACTTTTATTCAGTGGTTCCAGCAACCAAGAAGCTGGCAGAGCCGTGGGGCCGCAGGGCAGACGTGTCCTACTCCTCTGAGCATCCGGCGCGGAAGAGGAGAGCAAGCCAGAGCTGCGTCGGCCCGTTCAACTCTGCTTGAGGTCATGGTTCCCTTGTGTTCATCCTCCATTCCTGGAAAGCAGATGGATATTGTCTTCTCCATCCTGATTCTCAAGCCAGGCTTCTTGCGTCCCATCCTGCCCCACGCTTTCCGGTGTGGAGCCTGAAGAAACAGCTCAACTCCAGCTTGTGATGGGGATGAAGAGCCAGCGTTGCCTCCTCCCAACCGTGCTCCTAAACAATAACACACATACGCGCAACCGCGTCCTTCCCGCTGACTCCGGCGAGACCTCTTGTCTGCTTCCCACCGTGGTCTTCATGGAGAGAGGGAAAGTGGTGGGAAAGTTCTTTCCCAGGGCACCCAGCCGGCTGTGGCAGCGTCTTCGGGTTTGGAACAATGCTTGGAAGGGAAGATGGAGGAAAAAAATAGACTGGGATGACGGTGTACAGATTGATCCAAGCAGCAGCAGTGCATTGTTTGTGGTGGAAATGTCCTAGAGTTATTTCCTCCAGAAATCTGGTTTGGGTTAGGCAGCCCCGCTTAGCGGGATGAGATCTTCACAGCTCTGAGTTGCTTTCCTGGATTTTCATTCATTTACCACCAGCTTTTCTGCTCCAGGCTTTGCTTTTCCCAACGGAGAATTGTTGGCTTCCTCTCTGGCTGGTTTTCCAAGGGATGTTCCCAAAAACGCATCTGCTGGTGGTTGGGATTTCATCACGGGACTCCTCACCTGGACACGCAGGGCTGGAGTCCCTCAAGATCGCATCTTGAGGTAGGATGGCTCTTACCATCCATCACATCCCTGTGTTGGGGCTTCAAGAAGGAGTCAGGGACTGTGCCACCACTTTTGGTGGCTGCATCTGGGTGAGGTGAAGCTCACGTCCAGCAGAAATGGAGATGTGCATGGCTTGGACCTCTCTGTGCTGCCAGAGCACGACCAAGAAAGGGGACTTCTGCAACGACGCTCAGGGGATGCAAGAGCTGAGCTCCCATTTTTCATCACTTCTAATATCTGCTGGGATGTGAACCATAGCTACTAGGAGCTCTGTGAAAAGCTCTCCTCTTCGAAGCATCTGGAAGCTGCATGCACAGAAGTTGGGTTGGTCAAAAACCACAAGTCATTTTTAGCCACCACCAGCAACTTCTGTGTTTATTTCTGTCGTTACGGCAACCCCAAAATGAAGATCTCTACGGCTTAAAAAAGGATGCCTGAGAAAATCGTCGATGAGTCCGAAACACCGCCTGGGTACAACCAGAAAGAGATGTGGGTCCTCAGGCAATGCAGGAATGGAGAACCATAACACTGCTCCTCCTGCACCGCTGGGTTTTGGTCATGGTTAAAGCAAGATTTGGGGCTAAATGCTCCAAATCCTTCTTCTATCATTTTTTCCGAACTAATCCAGCCCTTATCTGCGATGGGTCATCTCCCCACACGCACACGGGGACTGAGGACCGGCTTGCGGATTCGTGCAAACACGGCCAGCGAGCGCATACCAGCCTACGACTGATTTGTATCAGTTTTGCTTGTGTGGTTAAGCAAGTTTGAATCACAAACCAAATTGTTTATTAAACTAATTTAGCTAAAATGTGCAACTTCTGGAAGCAGCCTGCAATCTTTATTTTTTTTCCCCCCCTTCTCCTACGAGCCCGATGCTCACGGTGGGGGAATCGAAGGCTCCAGCTGCTGCGATTTCTAAATCCACCCATAAAACTTGATTTGCTCTGTTTCTGTTTATCATTTCCATAAGCCATCCCAGTAGGAATTGCACATTCCTCCTCATTGCTAATTTTAACGGAGGAGGATTATCCCCAGGCCACCGTCAGGAATGCTCCGATGGAAATCGCATCCCGTTTCCCTGCCAGAGCATTGCGTGTGCGCCGGGGTGGCTCTTCCTGAGAAGTCTTGCAAATGGGTTTGTGTTGAGTTGTTGGGCTCGCCTTGGGGTTTTTTTTTCCCTTTACTGGTAGGTGAGCAAGCAGTTGGCACAGCCTCGCCCGTCTTGAGGTTGCTGATGACTTACCATGACCACATTGTTCTGTTTTTTTTTTTTCGTGTTTTTTTTTTTTTCCTGGGTGTCTGGTTGCAACCACCACTTTGGGTCCAGGTTGGGAGGTTTTGGGGACAGGCTTGGCACTGGGTTGGTGGTTGGGAAGGAAAAGGTGCAAAATCCCATTTTGCTCCAGCTACAACATTGTGACGCTGGGATTACTGAGGGGTGGGCTTCCCATCAGCATCGAGGGATGTTTCAAGCTCAAAATAAGATTTGGTTGCAAAAAATCTCTCAAAATTCATGGGAAAATCCCAGGTTTGTTGTCAGCACCTCCGCCTTGGCAGCCTGATGGGATCTCAAGGAGCTGCTTTGCCCCCTGCTACAAGGCACAAATGCAGAGGTTCAAACCCGAGCAAATATTCAGAGGGGGAAATAGCAAACCAAGAGCCCCCAGGCTCCATTTAACCATGGAAGTCCTGAGCAAACCCCTCCAGAGGTTCCTGAGCCTCACTGCTAAATAGGGCTTCCTCATTTCCACTTTCAATTTATTCCCCGCCTGGTTAGCCTCCGGATCTCCCAGCCCTCTGCTGCCAAATTTCCCTTCCCCGTGAGCCTGGGAGTCAGACAAGCTCTTTCCCACCCATCAGGAGAGAAATGAAGCTCCTGGAGCTTCATTCCAATAATTTTCCTTGCTCTGCCCTGAATCGCAGCCAATTTTGCAGCTCCTCCGCTCCAGCTGTAAATATTGGTGCTGACAGAGCCCAAAAGCTGTCACCCCGCGGGGATGTTCCTCGCTGCTCCTCGTTCGTATTTCCCAAAATCAGATTCAAATATTGGCAAAGCCAAGAGACCAGGCGCTCTTTTTTGGTCGTTATCTTTATTTTACCAGTGGACGAGGATGTATAGATACTAAAACTGAGGACAGATCTTACCAAGATCTGGCAGCACCAAGAAAAATCCTGTACAGTGAACAAAATCTTGCAAAAAATCATTATTTCTATAAAATCTCAGACTATCAGCTTTGTTGCGCCTCCTAAGATGCTGAAACCACTTTGTATTACCCAGCCAGCCCTTTGCAAAGGCACCCATGGGTGCTGGGTGTCCTGGGGGAGCTTGGGGAGGTGCTGGGCGGCTGAAATCACTGCGGGAGCTGCTGGAATGCCAGAAAAACCAAAATAAACCCAACACGGTGGGATCTAAACCCCTTGGCACATCCCAAGAGCTTGGCACCAGTCAACAGTGAAAGAGATTTCCAAATTCACCTGGGAAGCGAGCTGGAGGGTTTAGATTTACATTTAAGGGTATAAATCAGTGAGGATCCATCGCTTTTCACCAGCAAAGGGGTTTTCCCCTCCATCACCCAAGGATGGGGGCAAAATCCCACCATCTGAGACCTTCCCCTGAACTAATACCCAACCCCTTGGATCCACAAGCCCTCCCGCAGCCCAGCGACTGCCCCTCGCTTGCCTTTATTTCTTTATTTTGCATTTCATCCCTTTTTTCTCCTCTTCTTCTTGCTGGCATGAAGCCCTCAGCTCCTCTTTTTATCGGCAGGGATCTGATCTGCCATGAAAGCCACCGCGTGGGACCTCACAGGAGCAACATCACGACCTCCAGAAAGGGAAAAAAAGAAAAATAAATGCACAGCTCACCCCGTGCCAGCACCCTGGGCAGGGGGCTGCTTCTCACGGGGGAGGGAAAAGCCGAACCAGGGCTGTGCCAGTTCTGTATTTCCCCCAGTTACTTTTTTTTTTTTTTTTGGTGCCTTCGCAATGAAAAATGAGCCCCTGGAGATGCCGAGCCCGGTGATTTACGGGGAGCTCTGCTCCGACAAGGGCTTTCCGCTCGCCTAGACTGGGGAGTGCAGGGGAGAAGGGGTTTTCTGGGGGGGTTCAGGGCAGGGAAAGGATTGGAAACAGATGCTCGTGGTGCTGATATGAAGGGCTGCAAAATGCCTCTAGCCCAGGGCCAAAAAGGGCCAAAAAGGGCCACCTTCACCCAGGGTTTGGGGAGGCTGCGGGGGGACACGGTGCCTCCTTCTGTCTCTGTCCCCACCGAGGTGCAGCCACCACCATTAACCCCATTTTGAGCATCCCTGAGCCCGCCGGACCCCGAAACAGCAGGATGGGTCCAATGGGGGTGAAGTGATGCTCTGCAGAGCGGGGTTTGGCTTTTTAAGGTCCAAAAATCCCCCAAGTTCATTTTTAATCCTCTGTGTCGCTGCCTCTGCTCCCTCAGCTGTCCCCCATCCTCCCAGAAAAGCATTTCGGGGACCCAGGGGGGTGTATTTGGAAAAACAAAACCTCTTGCAAAGGCTCTTCATAGGAAGCGAGTGCCTGGAGCTGTTCAGAGCATCCTCCCAACCTCCCCACAGCCCCGTGCGGAGGGTCCCAGCACTAATCCCATCCTGCTCCTTTTTTTTTCCCAGCGCCTGTGTGATCCTTTTAAGCCAGGCAGGGAATGCTTGGGAACCAGGCTGGCACTTGGGGAAACTGAGTCAGGGAGAGTGAAAAAGGCTAAATGCCCTAACAGCTCCGCAAGTCACAGCTTCTACATCCTAAAATTAACCATGGGCCACCCCCCAGCCCCTCCTGGGCTTTCAGATCAGCAGCAAACCCCTTGGCTGCTGCCAAACCCCCTGCCCCCTCCTGCAGAACCCCCCCAAAAAACCCTCACTGCTAGGATTTTGATTTTTCATTTTCCTTGGAGTGCCGAGTCCCTGGGAGGATGATTTCCCCCCTCTGAAAAAAACCCTTTCCCCTGCCAAGGTTGGAGCTCAGCAGCACTTTTCTCTCCCCTCCAGCCCACGGAGCCGCCTGCTCCCCGTGAGCCCCAGGGTTTGGGCTCGGGGCCCTGGGCTCGCCGGTGGTCCGTGGCGGGCACGCTGGTGGTCTGCGGCAAGCCAACGTGTTGCATGGCTCTGCCTTCGCCTCGGAATTTCCAGCTGGTAAATGTCATAACTGACACTGAAAAGACGTGGCACCATTCCTGCCCTGCCTGTTCCACCGTGCCGGAGCTGGAACGGGAGGAGATGGGAGGGAGGGGGCTGGGGAGACCCTGGGCAGGGGGAGATGTTGGAGAGGATGTTTGGGATGCTGGGAAGGATGAAGAAGGGGATGCAGCATCTCTGGGAGCATCCCCACCCCAAGGATGCAGCATTTTGGGGACCATCTCCACCCTAGGGATGCAGCATCTCGGGGACCATTCCCACTCCAGGGATGCACCACTTTGGGGACCATTCCCACCCCAGGGATGCAGCATTTTGGGGAGCATCCCTGGCTGTGGGCTCCCCAGGAGGCAGGTGGGTGCTGGCAGGCCCATGGCCCCCCCTCAGCAGCCGGTTTTTGGCCCCGTCCGCCGCCTCCCCTCCAGAGCAGCCTGGCACAATAGCTCATTGTGGGTCCGGCTTTCAAGCCAGGCCAGGGAACAGCAGCGCTTGCCGGCGCGGGGGGAAAGGCCACTGGAGGAGCCGGAAAGTTGCTGTTGGATGGCGTTCAGAGGCTCCGGCAGCGGGAGGGAGCCAGCCACGGAAAGCAAACAACGCACGGAGCGGAAAGTGCTGACTCTGGAAGGCAGCCCTGGCATCCCTGGAACCATCCGCAGCAGCATCGCCCTGGGAATGGCGAATCTGGGCAGGTAGATAGGGTCCAAGGGTCTAAATCCCTTCCAGCAACCTTAAATTTCCAGTTATTCTGGTTTAAAGGACCTTGCTGTCCCCAGCAAGCTCTTGGCCATGTGTGCAAGGGTGTCTAAGCATCTTCATGCACATCCGTGCCCCAGGTCCCCAAGGGAAGGAGCAAATCTCACCTCCCCGCCGCTGCAGCATCCCATTCCACCTCCTCAGCCCTCTCCATCCTGCTGCCTTCCCCCATATTCACGTTTTTCCTCTTTCACCGCCTCCTTCCACCCCTCTCGTTCTATCTCCAAGATTTCTAGAGAGCCCTTCCCCTAATTTAGCCTTCAGTAATTTCAGTTCCTGTTTCGATCTTGCTTTATATCCCTCAAGCGCCAGTTGAAGATGTCTCATTTCAAGACACCGACCTGAAAAAAAAAAAAAAAAAAAGACTCGTTTGCTCTCTGGACTCTATTTAAAGCAGCAGCTCTCAGCGTGTGCGGCTGCAAAACCCCCTCTCCATCCCGCAGGCTCCAGCCCCGGGGATACGCTGCCTCCTGGATGCACACATCCCTGGATGCACACATCCCTGGACACATGTATGTTAAAATCTGGAAAAAACCCCACTTGCTGCTCTGGCTTTGTTTCAACCACCCGCCTGAGCAGCTTTTGGGGTGCGGAGCTGCAGGGGCGATGCTGTTCCCACAGGAAAAGCTCCAGCTCCCTCCCCAAACTCCACTTCCCCATCCCAAATCTCCTGAGCAGGTTATTGCACCAGGAGATGGACATCGAGGAGCCTTTGCTTCACCCACGGCCCCCGGCGCGTCCCTGGGGGGAGCGGGGAGCTGGGTGCTCAGCCGCCCTTAACCGCTGCCCATCATTTCCATAGCGGGTACCCCAGGTGCGTGGGGGGTTCCCCCCGCCGGGATTTTTAACCCAAGCGTTAAATCATTGTCTGCAATCACCAGCTGCTCACGGCTCAGCTTCCCCTTCCATGTATTAACTCCTCTCCTCTCCTGCTGCAAAACCAGCAGCATCCTCAGGTTTCCCAAGGTTTTGCAAAGCCCGGCGGGCTCCCCTGCTTGCACAGCCCTTCTGCAAACCCCCCAAAAAGCTGGGGCACGGTCACCCATTTTTTTTTAGCCACAGAGAAGCCTGCAGAGTGGAAAAGCTGCGCGGAGACTCGAAAGCGGCGGGTAGGGAAGGAGCAGCGCTGGCTGTTTATTTACCCAGAGCGGCCGGGCTCTGCCGAGCACGAGGCCACGTCACCTGCCCCAGTAGCTCCAGCTGCGATGAAAAGAGCTCCAGTAAGATCAAGGACGGGTGGTGGCTCGGCGATAGCGAGCTCTGCTCCTGCCTGGAGCAGTGTCCCCAGGGTCATCCCCAGGGTCACCCCCAGGGCTGTCCCCATTTGGGGTCTCGCCCAGCCTCTCTGCTGGATCCTGGGGTTACAAAGCTCGAGGTTGAGCTGAGCTTTGGACAAATGGCATCCTGGGAGCACGGCACGGCTGCAGCGAGGATCATCAAGGTTTTCCACCTCTTGTCCATCCCCGGGACATCTCTCTTCCCACCTGGCTGCAAGCTGAGTTGCTATAAATGGAGTGATTCTAAATATTCCTTTATCCCGGATTCATCTGTCGCGTCCTCGGTACGCCAACGACTCCTCCGCCTTTCTTGGCTTCGGCAGATCGGCGCGGTTCTGACCCGCTTTGTGCTGATTCAAGCAAACCGGCGTCAAGGATATCGTCCTCTGGGAACTTCCCATCACGCCAACTCACCAGCCCCGTGAATAAGCATCAGCTCCTGGACCACGGACCTCTCTGAGGGGTTCAATCAGCACTTCCAGACGCTAACAGGCAACAATTAGGCACAACATCCTCCTGGCTTGACGAGGATGAGCCGACATAAAACTCACCAGGAAAAATATGATGTACAAAACTAAATGTATTTTTCAAAGAGCTGAAGCACTGTTCTGCTTCGATGGATTCCGGAGGCAGATTTCTTCTCTTGTAGGGAAGGAGACACCCAGGAGCATCTTCACGTGGCACCGAGGGTGAGCTGGTGGCCACGGGGCTTAGGAGATGGCTGCACCTCTTTCACAAGAGCCTGCTGGAGAAAAAAAAGAAAGACTAAAACGTCATTTGGGGTGGGAAAACCACAGATATCCCAAGCTCCTCGTGATGATTCAGACGTTTTGAAACCCTGGAATTGCCCCCGGGACAGAAACATGAAGTGGGGACAGTCTCCGAGGAGCCGGAGAGGACAACCCAAAAAATACAAAAGTTGTTGCAATTTCGAAGGTTTTGCTCTTTTTTTTACACTTTTCTGAATTTAAAGGCAACAAATAAGCACACGGACACGGAGGGTTATGAATTATTCTTTCTTTTAATTTCACATGGTTTAAAATACGATATGAAATAAGGCTACAGCATATAAAAAACTCTCCAGCAAAATGATGTGCCAGCATCAGCAATTAAAACAAAACCAATCCCTTCCTCCTTTTAAGAATTCAATGTAGGAGGGATTTTTTTTTTTTGTATCCTTTAAAAAAAACCAAAACAAAACAAAACACAACACACGGACACACACACACGTCGCTACATCTCTAAGCTACCTCAGCTCAGTTTTTTTTAAAAAGCACCTGCTTTTTCCTTTTTTTTTTTAATCTCGCTTTTAAAATTTTTTTCCACTTTTAAAAAATATAAATTATATGAAAATACAAGTTGGAAAATAGTCGAACAGCACAATATAACAATCTCTTTTTTCTTCTTCTTCTTCTATGTTTATCAGCTTAAAAAAAAAAATCCCATGTGTAAAAACATAACAAACGAAAAAAAATACTTTTTTTTTTTTTTTACTGAGGCAGTTAATTCCTGGAGATATTCCATTATAACATATACGTATACATAGATTTCTCATTTATTTAAACCTCTTTGGAATGTAGACAACAGCTCACAGGTGTTCTATAGACCCTACCAGAGAGCAGAGCACGCCAAGGGATCCAAATTTGGGGACGGGAACGAGCAACAAGCCACCAAGCCCTAAAACCTCGTGGAAAACCCCTCCAAGAAGACGAAGAATCAGAAGATGGAGACATTTCCCACAGCATCATGAATTTATCGGTACTTACAGGGATTTATTTTTTTTTTGGGAGGAGGTGTTTGGAAAGACACGAGAAGGGGAAATCATACAATATTTTTCTATTTCTTGCCTTGTTTGGTTATTTCTCCACCTAAATGGAAATAGATCACCAGCAAAACAGAAAATGTCCCCAAAAAAATCACCGAACACACCCGAGACATTCCAAAGCAAGACAAAATGAGCCAATTTCCAAAACTGGGGAAAAATCTGTCGAGGGTGAAGCTTGTCCCCCAGGTCAGGGGCAAGCCCCATCCCCGGCAGACCTCCAGCATCCCTCCCAAATCCTCCATCCCTGTGGTCCAGCACGTGTGTGTGGCTTCACCAAATTTTCACGGCTTTGAAGAACAGGAGGTCAGAGGGGCTGGGTTTCAGCACAGCCCTCATCAAAAGTCAACAGGGCGATCAAAAGCAGAAAGAAAAAAAAAAAAAAAAATCTGCAAATTTCCAGTGTATAAACAGCGCACAGCCCTCTCTGGGGTGGTCTCTAGAATGGGAATGAAAAGGAAAAGAAAAGAGAAAATGATGGACCTGATGTCCCCAGGACTGTACGTCCGGGAGAAACGATGGAGAACCTCCAGCCAAGGGCTACTTCCAAAAAACCAGAGCTGCCTTCAACGCCTCGCCCTTCCTAACCTTTAAACCATCTTCCCAAAATCACCGAAAGGCACGCAGAGGTTTGGCTGGGAAACCTGGAAAAAATCAGCACGGCAGAGCCGACGAGGGATTTAGCCTGGTAGAAGGATGGGGTTGGTACCCGAACCTGCGGTTCCTTTTGTCGGGAGGGAATTTTATCCCTGTTTTCTGCTCGGAAAAGGCACTTCGGCTGCGGTGGAGCAGCGGAGCAAAGCAGGAGACGTGTCCTGGGGCACGGCAGGGTGCTGAGGGCAGGAGAAGGGGTGCCCTGGCCTCCTGGCAGCACCCTTTGAGGGTGTAAAGAGGATTTTTCAAAGCAACTAAGGGCACTTCGCAGCTGCATACAAGCCAGCAACCCTGAAATGCCTCAAAAACCCACCCAGGTGCTGAAAATCCAGCTCGTACGGTGTGTCCTGCTGGGATGCTTTTTACCTGCTCCTCCCCAGCACGTTTCTGTGCCGTCACACCTTGCTCGACTCCCTTTTCAGCTCTGCCTCGGTGCCACATCAATCAGGGGGACCTTGTGCATAATATTTGCTGCATACAAGCCAGCAACCCTGAAATGCCTCAAAAACCCACCCAGGTGCTGAAAATCCAGCTCGTACGGTGTGTCCTGCTGGGATGCTTTTTACCTGCTCCTCCCCAGCACGTTTCTGTGCCGTCACACCTTGCTCGACTCCCTTTTCAGCTCTGCCTCGGTGCCACATCAATCAGGGGGACCTTGTGCATAATATTTACTTTTTTTTTTTCCTCTCTCCAGCTCGGCCAAGCTGCTTTCTCCCATCCTCCCTGTCTGTCCAAGGAGATGAGCTGAAGTTTTAACCTCCCAGCAGGAAGCATCCCTTTTTTCCTTTGGTGCATGCTCCTTCCTTCCATCCCTTTTTCCTTCCTGTCCATCCCACTTCTTTTTTTTTCTGTACGCTCAGCAGGACGATGCGCAGCTCCAACCCCAGCATCACTAAAAACCTCCCTCACCTCAACCACCGTCTCCTTCCATCCTCCTTGGCTGGAGCTCGGCTTGCTTTCCACTCCACCATCACCTTTTTTTTAAGCACGCAGGACTTTTGGGGTTGATTTGCCCCAAAACGCCCAAACCAGAGGGGCTGGGTACCGCCCAGCTCCAGAGGAAGAGGAGGAGAGCTCCCCATCCGACGCTGTCCCTATGCAGGGGGGTTACATCCCAAACATTTCACCTTCTTGCACGGAGAGTCCTGTCCTGCCACTCCGGTACATCGCCTCATCCCCTGCTACCATCTCAGGCAGCAAAGAATTCATTTCCAAGGACAATTTCCTTTCTGCGTGCGCCCAGGCTGGTTAAGACATACAGCAAAAAGATAGAGCTGGTCGAAACAAGAAGAAAAAAACAATTTTCCTTCACTTTTTCAATTTTTTCTTGATTTTTTCCCCCCCATCAATGCATAGATCTTCCATTTACCATGTTCAAAACACGTGAATTTCTTCCCTTTCCCCTCCAAAAAAAAAAAAACCAACCCAAATTTTCTGAAAGCACCAAAGCATCCCTTGGGCGAAAAACGCGATTTGGAAAATGTAAAAAAAATACATTTTCCCTGCGAATCTTGAGAGGTTTCATGCACAAAATGCAGCTGTCCAAAAAAGGCCCCTTTTTTAACAATAAAAAAGTGGAAATTTCAACCAGCTTTATCAGCAAACGGCGGAGCGAAGCGCGTGGGACTGGAAGCAGGAGCGGCACACCCAGCCAGCATCACCAGGAGCCAGTTTGGAGTTCATTTTCCTTCACGTACGAGTTGGAGATGCTGAGTCGTAGTGCTACACATCTCCAGTGGGGTCTACATAAATGAATTTTTTTTTTTTTTCTTTTTCCTCACTGCGATAAAACTCTCTGCTGGCGCATAACAGAAACAAACACACACAATATTGCAATACTGAGACCATCTTAGAGCTTAAGACTATTTAAAAAAAAAATACTGGCACAAAATTTTATAAAATAAAACTTTAACAAATTTTAAAAAAAAGTCTTGATCCCTCCTAGCGAAAATTCTGTCTTTTGTAGAAAAGAAGACAGCAAAAGGTGATGTAACAAGAACGACAGCAGTTCTTGTTTTTTTTTCCCATATTGCCCCTCCCCGAAGCAGGAATATTCACCCATTTTGGTTTCCCCCTCCCCATTCCCCAAAAAAAGTTTAAAATCCTCAAATCCTCAGGAACACTGTTATTTCCTGAACTGTCAGTTTGTGTGCGAGTAACACAAAACCCCAAAGGATCCATTTGATAATATTTTTTTCTAAACAGCAAGGGATGGGGAGGGGCTTGTTTGGGTTTTTTTTAAGTGAGCTACATTTTTCTGGCTTTCTTAAAACTCAAAATTTCACTCCAAAAAAGCCTGTCTTGGAGCTTTCAGGAAAAAAAAAATTACCCATCCTTCTCTGAACCAAACTTTTTAGGTTTTGGCCAAAAGTTTGCCTCTTCCACCTCCCTCTCTCACAACATCCTCAAAAGCATCAAATCTGAGTTGCTCTTTAAAAAAAAAAAAACACAATAACGAACAACAAAAAATGACAGCAAAAAATAAAAAAAAGAACCAACAGAAAAAGTCCCATCGACTCTCCAAAATGACACGGGGGTGGCTCCTCCACCCTGGCTGGTCACCTTCACTCATCGGCATCTGGCTTGACGTCCAGCATGGCGTGGAGCTCCTCGGGCGTGTAGCCCAGCAGGCTCTGCAGGTCGCAGACGAAACGGTAGACGTAGCGTTTCCCGGCCGTCTTGTGGATGATGTTCTTATCGTAGTAGTAGCGTAAGCCACGGCTCAGCTTCTCGTAGTTCATCTTGGGTTTGTTTTTCCTCTTGCCCCACCGCCTGGCCACCTGGAGAAGGGGTGAGGAGAGTCAAGGCGGAGATGGACATTGCAGGGAAGGAAAAATCAATCTGGTTTGGCTGGACAACCAGCAGCAAGCTGCGGTGCCGGACACGAGGGAAGGGAGAGGACTTCCCAGGGTGCCCAGAGAAGCTGTGGATGCCCCATCCCTGGAGGGGTTCAAGGCCAGGCTGGATGAGGCTTTGGGCAACCTGGGCTGGTGGGAGGTGTCCCTGCTCATAGCAGGGGGGTTGGAACTCAATGGTCTTGAAGGTCCCTTCCAACCCAAACCATTCTGTGATTCTATGACTTTCCTCATCTTTAAGATGGACACAGATGGGTCACAAGCATTAAAATTTGGGAAAGCCAACCTCCACGCAATGGTAAAACTTTGCAGAGGACTCTACAAGGATACAGAAGTCAGAGAACCATAGAATCACAGAATGGTTTGGGTTGGAAGGAACCTTCAAGATCATCGAGTTCCACCGGCCCTGCAATGGGGCATCCACAACTTCTTTGGGCAAAGAAGAGAACAAACGCCCCATCCATTCCCCAAAATCCATAGGAAGTCCCTTCTCTCACCTGCACACATCCTATTTGAAGAGTTTTGGCACTCCACCTTTCTCTGTGGCGACTTCCCACCATATTTGGGCACAAGTTCCTGCTCCCTAGGTACTAGTCCAGCCCAATTTTTAACAAGTTTTCAGCTGAGCTCTAATTAATTTTTTTTTCCCCTACACACAGCCAAGACCAGAACAACGTGACTGCCCAAATCTCAGCCCTGAAGGGAGGAGGGAAGGGTTATCCACACCAACATTTCATCAGAATTTGGGCTGTGCGCTTAATTCCAGGACACTCTACCTCGTCTGGGTCAGAAAGTTTGAACTCCCAGCCATCGCCCGTCCAGCTGATGAAGGACTGACAGGACTTGTCGGTGAGCAGTTCCA
>NW_010133436.1:30227-39418 GCF_000699245.1 Pterocles gutturalis | reverse complement strand
GGAATTGCCACAGTTGGATGGGTCCACTGCCTAGAAAGACAAAGAAACATCAGACATTAATGCCAGGAAAAGAATAGTCCCTTCTGTCCCAGGGGAGGGAAAAAAATCACATGCAAACAGTGCTCACTGAAAAAAATAAAACCTTCTACTGTCAAAAAAAACCCATCAGCAGCCACAGGGCAAGATCCGGGCTGAGCTGACAGCCTGCAGGTAGAAGAGCTTTCTATCTGCAGTAAGAGCTGAATATTCACGCACTGGAATGCTTCACTTCGAGTTACATAAATAGGATTATTTTTCTGGCATCCAAACAGCGAGGAGTCATTGTCTTGGCACACGAACACCACCATTTCCTCTGTGCCAAAAAGCTCCCGGCCATCGCATGAACTCCGGCAGACTCCCGTTTCCCGGCCTTGACTCTTTGCTCCGTCGCTGTTTACCGAGATAAGGGGAGGGGGGGGACCCAGGTATGAAAATTATTTGGCTTTTTTCCAGGGCGTGTTGCTGCAGGAATGGGTTACGCCAACTCGCAGAGCTCACCGGGACCGGCTGGCTGTCTCGGCAGGCTCAGGGCTGGTGGATCTCCCCATCACGGTCTTGGCATGGTCTTAAAGACCCATAAATAAACCTCCCTGCGGCTGCTGGTTCCCCTCATCCATCCGGAGAGGCGCAGCATCCCGTGCCATGTACATTCCGCCTCTCCTTGCAACGCCGCGGTCTCCGGCTTGCCCCTGGCTACTAACCTTGGCCAATGGCAACCCGAGCCCAACACGTCTAACCTGGTGCATGGCCCTGAGAGCCTGCGGCTCCACAGCCTGGTTTTTGGCAGGATTCACGGTGTACGTGGAGTGATTTCGAAATAGTTATCTCTTCTCCACGCTTGTGTCCCAATCAAAGGTAGAGGAGAAGCCCTCAAGCCAAAATTTCTTTGATGAGCAACTTCCAAATGCAGCCACACCCCAAATACTGCACTTAGCTCTGGGCAACGTATTTCAGGGGAAATTTTGCCGTGTTTTAAAGGTGGCTTGGGATGTACCACTAATAATAAGAATGGCAATAATAATATAAACAGAGCCGGAGGTCAGAGGAAATGATTTATCCCAAAAAGAACTGCACAGGCTGGATTAGGATGGCAGCAATGAGCAGAAGCTTCAAGCAGGGGAGAAAAAAAAAGTTATTTACTCAGAAAAAGGGATGGGCAACAGCCTATTTCCATGAATGCCAACGAAGGCTGCCAGAGCTGAGGCTACGGGATAACCCACGGAGGGAGGAGAGGGCTGTTCCCCCTTTTTCCACAAGGTTTAAAATGACTCCAAAGCAGACAAGCTGCTGGGGAGGACGAAATGAGAGAGCTGGCTCCGGGACAGGGGAATCGCTGTGTCCCGTCCAGCTTTCCCTAAATTATCTCCCTCCTGTTATCCCTAAGGAACTGCTGCAGGCACCGGGTCCTCCGCCAAGCCCCAGGGGTTATCGCACAGCCGTGGGCAGGACAAAGCTGAGGGCTGAGAGCATCTCTCTGCTTGAAATTGGGAAGACAACACTCAGTGGGGAAAGGCTCCAGCCCCTCGTTCTCAGCAGGAGCTGGCCAAGATGTTGACTCCACGACTGCGCTCTCCAGTAGGGATGGAGTTGGGTTATCTGCACCAAAACGAGGGAGGAAATTCAGATGATGCCTTCGCCTCTCATCCGAAAGGAAAGAGCCAAAAGCCTGGCCTGAAGTGCCACCGCATCTCAACACTTAGCCCTATTTATAGCTGCGAGCTTGAAATATAGAGAAAATATTCCGCAAATAGGTAATTTCGGCCGCCTGAGGTCCTCCCCAGGGAATCGCAGGTGAATTCCCACGGGGATGGTTTCTCTTGGCCCATCCGGCTTTACACCGATTCCCAACGCTCAGCTCAGCTTAACCCAGAACCAGTCCTAGGACACAAGACTGAAGCAAGACCAGGTTCATCACCTCGCATTCAAGAATCACAATCAAAGAAGGATTTTTTTTTTAATTCCTTCCCCAAAATAAGATGGCTGGAAAGCCACCACCTAGGCACCAGGTTTTTGGGGAACCAACTGCCCTGACAATATCCCTGGGCCACCCTGGCTCTGCTGGGAACCTCTCAAGGTCCAGGTGTGACATTAACCCTGAGCCAAGCGGCCGGCAGAGTTCACGCTTGGTGCTCGCGGCTCGGCTGCCAGCTGGCATGGAGAGGTGTCGGGAAACCCAGCAATTTCTCTCCTTCTCTCCAGCAAGCGAGGTAGGGCTCTGGGTGCCGTTCTGCCGGGTATTTTGGGATTTTGAAGGAAGCGATGTCATCCTTGGAACAGGGAATCCCAAGGTCTATTCCGAGCCGCCTGCGGGCCACGCGTAAAACCCCGAATTCCTCTGGTGTTGGACAAGCAATTATGTCAAGAATGTGTTTACTGTAGGGCTCGCAGGCATGTCTCGGCTCCTATAAACACACGCCCTGCCAGAGGGGAAGGCGGCGGAGGCCCCGCAGATGTGCTGTGGCAGCACGGCTCCGAAATATCAGCGAGGCGGGCGATGCACAAGGTGGCAGGAACCAAACCCCGGCACATGCCCGAGCCTGTGTGCCTGAAAACAGCACTGGGGAGACCACAGGGTTGGAAGGTCTCTTCTCCTTTCCCCTATCCAGGGAAATGGTCAGGGAAGGGGTGCTGGAGGTCCGTGCATCATCTGCTGGGCTCTGATTAACACTGGGAGGGCTATCTTCAGAAATCAGCTTCTTTTTCCTGCTCTGCAGACCAGCAAGGAGCAGGGAGCTGTTTTTTCTAACTCCTGAAAGGATTTCAAGGGGACCCTTGGCTTGTGGAGAGATGCCAGCCCCCCAGCATCACATCCCAGAAGCTATCAAGGCAAGCACAAAGCTTCCGTGCTCATCTCCGCACCCAAACCTCCGCCCTCACGGGAGCTGGCAGCAGTGCCCATTTTCCATCCCTTCTGTTTCAATCCTTCCACTCCTCCCCGGCCAGGGCTGGAAATCCCCACGCGACGCCTGGTCCAGATCCCTTCATGCACGCAGAAGGGATCCCAAGGCCACCATAGATCAGTGGATGGACCCCAACACACCAAAAACACCAAAAAACCCCCCGTTGGAGTGTTCTTCCAGCCTTTTTTTTGGATGCAGCCCCCCCCAAGTGTGGGGTAGAGGAACATAAGCCACCCTTTATGGCACTGGTCCTACAGCCCCCGCTCCCCAAAAGACAAGGCGAGGACTGAGAGGGTGGTGGGATGTCCTCCCGCCCCACTGTGACCTCCAGCACCCATGGAGGCTGCTAAGAATAGCACCCGCCGGAGGGGTTCGCCCGCCTGATGGGGACACAATGGGAGCCCTGTCTGGCCTTGGTGGCACTGAGTAGGGTCCTTCAGCGGGGAGTGTCACACCGCAGGAATTCTCCGGCGTCAGGGGGAAAATATGCCTCTCGAGCCGGACGACGGCCGGCTGCTACAGCAGGAACCGCTGGCTGAGTCCTCCGATGGCACCCGTGGGTGTCCCCAGAGCAAAGGGTTGGTGCCACACCATCCCTGTGCCTTGGTCGGGACTGGAGACCCCCCACCACCTTCTGACCCAGTGGCTTTGGAGGGGTCTGAAACCAAAATAGGCACAACGGCCGCTTTCACTGGTGCAGGGAAGGTGGTACCCCCCGGCCGGGGCAGACAGGCATCCGCACCGCGCCCGGGAAGGCACAGCCCAAAACACGTCATCCTCACTCTCTCCAGAGACAGTTTCACACCCCCACCCCTCTCAACGGCCTCGGGGTGGGTGCGGGCCCCCCCGGGGCTGGGGGAGCGGAGGGACCTCCCGAAAAACCCAAGTTCACAGAAAAAAAAAAAAAAAAAAAAGCAGCGCACCTATGCTTTTCGCTCTGTGGTTTGTGGTTCCAACCCAACAAAACAATTGGGCATAGCAACGTCTCCAAAACAGCCCTCACTTTGCTCGTGCCCTCTCCGAGTCCCCCTCGATGACACCGTGGTGCTGGAGGTCTCCACTCCCCGCTGCTGCATTGGGGTTGGGGACAGCAAAGCTCGTCCCCATCGCTCCCGTGTTAGACCAAGCCTAACCGCCTCCTCCCCGGCTTTGCACGGGTGGGAGGGCAGCGGTGGAGCTCGGACGGGAGCATGGCCAAAGCGCAGGCGGGGAGGAAGCAGGGAAAAACCCAGAAAGCACCTTCCTCGGGGAGCCACGTGGTTTTGGCCATGCTTACAGGCAGGAGAGCGGCCAGATGGACCAGTCTGGGCCAGTTTAGCTTTAGTGATGCATCTCTGCTTCAAGGAGGAACATGCTGGGAGGACTGGTCTCACTCTGGCAAAGCACAAGGGGTTTTGTGAGCTTCCCATCTCCCCCTGAAGGTGGTCCTGCAGGTCAAGAGCTGCCGTGCAACAACGCTCCACCAACGCTCCAGCTGGTTGCTCGAAGGAGGGACGAAGCCCCAGTTGCTGCTTTGCCATCACCCGGCGGCTGCAGGAGCTCCGGTGAGAGCTGAGCTGCCGTCACGGTTGGGCAGCGTGGCGTGGGGCTCATTTCACTGTCATTTGCACATGTCTGGCAGGTGGAGCAGGAGCCACTGAACCAGCCCTGAACCCCACCCTCCTGCTCCCCACATTGGGGAGGCTGCTGAGGCTGCTCGGGATGCCTGGATCACCAGACCGTGGCGGCAGAGGGGCTGGGACGGTGCTGGATTTTCGGATGCCGATGACCACAGCACGTCCAGGGAGCTCGCTGGTGGAAGCTCCAGGCCAGCAGCAGAGGCAAGAAGAAGGGAAGCAGCACACAAGGTCTCTTGAAAGAGCCCCACTTTCTTTGGCAACGACTTGACTTTCTTGCAAAACAGCAGCTGTGTGCTTTCACTTCTGCGTCACAGATAAGCATCGCTTAGAAACAGAGGCTTGTCGAAGGCTTCAGGCTCTGCACCACAGACGGTTGGGATGGGGCAGATGGCTTTAGCAGGCAAATTTGGGCCCTGTCGACATGGTGCTGTGAATAATGACAGCAAGGATCAGGGCTGGATCTGTCCCGGGCAAAACCGTTTGGTAGACAGGGTGAGATAACATCTCAGAGAGGTCAGCTGTTCCCTGGGCTACCTTCTGTCCTCTCTAAGGGCAGCACGCTAATGAAGATAGCATCAATCTGTCGCTAAGAGAGCCACTCAGGTCCTGTGTGATATTAGCTGGGAAGGGGCATGAACTCTTTAGGGGCTGAGGTTGTCTCGAAAGCTATCAGCAAGTTCCTAACCATGTTTATAAGAAAGGAGAGCATCACAAATGCAAAACCAGCCTGGCAGATGAGGGATCAAGGTTTGGCATGCACTCATGTCACCTTTCTTGTCCCTCTTTCCTCCCTTCACCTCTCCAAGACAAGGGGAACGGTTCTGCTGTGCCTGTTCAGCCACGTGGAGCGGCAGCTCAGCACAGCACCGCTCTGAGATGGAAAGCCCCGTCCTGCAGAGACGATGCTGAGGTCCCGTGTACCGCAAAGCAAACATCACATCTCGACTCTAAACCCATCCAGGTGCTCTGGGGCACTCAAGAAAAGCCAAAAACAATTCAGCCCTGCATGGCTATCACCAGCCTCAGGGTCTGAACCTCCGCTGGACCTGCCTCACCAAGCGGGCAGCAGCTCAAGTAGGTCAGCGGAGTGGAAAAATGAATTTAGGGCAGAAAGGTGATGCGGTCAGCCCCACGCCATCTGCCCTCTGCATGGGCTGCACGCTTCCCCGCTGCACGCCGGCCGTGTTTATCCACGCGATGTGGGGTCTCACGAAGGATTTTTGGTAGCCAGCGGGGGCAGTGGCTTGGAGGATCCAGCGATGGCACAGCTGCAGGCAGGGCTGCAGGTGGCACGGAGGCAAAGCTGAGCTCGGTTTAGCCCAGCTGGGCTCAGGGACGGAGGGATCTGTGCCTGTGTGACAACGTGCACCTACCGCGAGCCACCCACACCAAACGCTGCTGCATGAACGAGGGAGCTTGAACCCAGCTCAGCTAAGCCAACGTGAGGTTTAGCACATCTCGCCTCCAGAGAAGACGTGTCCCAACACACTGAAATTTAACAGATGTATTCTGTCTCTGTTTCCTAAGTCATGTAAAAAAAAAAAATAAAGTCTGGCTTAGCATAAGACCCAAGCTGGCCAAGCTTTGAAGACAGCTGGCCCCAAAACCAGAGGTGTCCACAGCCCTCCCTGCAGCTATGGAAACTGAAGTTCACCAACTCCTGAGCAGTTACATTTCTCCTTCAAAAAAAAAAAAAAAAAAAAAAAAGATAAGAAAATTGCATCAACCTCTATCTGAAGCAACCATGGCAACTTGTTAAATTAGGTCAAGATGCGGGGGCAGATAAGGCAGCTTTGAAAAGCTGCTTGCGAGCTGGGGTGAAGAAGACATCAAACGCAAGCAGAGCTTCCGCCAAAATGCACCTTCTCACCAAAGCATGCGCCTCCCGAAGCAGATACCATCAGAGATCCGCTGTGGCTGTGATAAAGCAATGTGCCACCTCCCTGGGCCACCAGCAAAACAGGCCCTTGGCAACAAACCCTGAACAATATTGTCAAGCTCTTCGAGTCAACCAAGAGAGCCCTGGAGATGAAGGATGCGATCGCCCAGGCTTCACCCTTCCAGCCCTAACAGGTGCACGCCGTGGGATGGTTTCTGGGTGCTCCACTGGCTGGTGACTGGTGTGGGACATGTGCTCGAGGTGTTGTTTGAGTGCCAAAGGGACAGCAGGGGTCCCGGCCGCTTTGGGACCCTGGGCTGGTAATCCCCTGCTCTGCTCGTTTGGAGGCTCCACCTCCTCACGAGAGCTGCAAACAAGAGCCCAGACTTCAAGTTCCTCTGCTCGAGCTGCTAGACAGCACTTCCTCCCCTGAGCAAAGTAAAAGTAAGTAAAGCAAAGCAAAAAAAGCCAGACCCAGGAGTTCTGCCGGAGAGTCCCCCCGCTCCTTGCTCAGCTGGCCTGAAAGAGACGACCACCACTTCTCAGTGGCCAGCCTGGATATTTTTTTTTTGCAGAAATACACAAATACAAAGTGATTTTTAGAGGGCTCGGTTCTCCTACGGTTTGTAACGCAACATGTTCTCACTTGCTCTCGCCGTGACCTGCTTTCACAGCATCCTGGCTTCGCTTTGCGCCCATGCTGGGCTGGCTTTGCACTGAAAACATCAGGTGCTCACAGGTCAGCAGGGTTTAAAAAGGAACAGAGGACATCTCTGGAGTCACACGCCTGCAAAGTTCATCTGTCCAAAGATTTTTCCCAATGGTGAATGTAGGCTGTGGCGGTTGGAGTACTGAATTATTGCTTAGCAGGTTTTGGAGCAAGCAAAGAGCGCTCCAGTCCAAGGATTTCCAAGTGACTGCTGATTCTGAAAACCTCTGATATTCCTTTCCCCATTGAAGGTTTCTCAAGTGAAGCAATGCAAGCAAAAAAAAAAAAAAAATCAGGCATTCCCACTTATTGATCCCACCGAAATGCCTGGGCCAAGGGATTATCTTCCCGGCTCAAAACGGGGTTTGAAACGAGGCAAGGGAAAATGTTAGGCAGCGCAAAGCCTTTGGAAGTGTGCTCTGGCATTGCATTAACCAAAGTCTCCTCTTCCTGGTGGCAGGAGTCCAAGGACACTCTTTGGGGTGCTAATACTCCTTGGCAAAACGCAGGGTCCAGCCGCCGACTTCAGCTCCTCGCTCACGGAGGGAGCTGGGAAACATCATCTCTTTATGGGGGCGGCTCTTTTCCATGAGCTACAGCGAATGTGGGAGGAAACATCCAGCTTGGAAAAGAAAGCTCCTAGCTTTGCCAGTACCTCCGTGCCTCAGTTTCCCCAGTCGTTAAAAAGCAACCAACGCTCCTGCCCAGGCCCTGGGTACCCGAAACACCTCCTCAGGCTGTAGTGAAAGGTGTTATCAGGAGAAAATAAGAATAAAAATCGCAAGTTGTGCTCCCTGGTCTCTTTTCTTAGGAACTTCAACTTCTGTGGCATGGCTGAGGACGGTGTCTGGGGGCACAGCCCCTGCTGCTGCTCATGCCTCTCCCCACCACATGCCCCCGCTGAAAACCATTCAGGAATAGCCCAGCACACATTTTATTTTGCATAGACTTGGTCGAAAGAGGCTCATTCAGCAGGCAGGGCTGAGCTTTCTTTCTAACTCAAGCTATAGTAACAAACCACTTCCTTTTTTACACAGAGCTCCTAAAATTATCTCTCCACCTCTCCTCCCTTCTGCATCTCTTTCTCCCCCCCCTTACAAAAAAACTCGATATCAGCCCGAAGATGAGCTGTGCGCGTGGGAGGAGATTTCAGGGACAGTCGCACCTCAGGATCTGCTCTGAACCTTTTGATGATTTTTATCTGTACAAACTATTTCCATCGCTTGGCTCCTCCGGGCCACAGCTGCTACCAGCTGGGGCAGGAGAAACCAGTATGTATGAAGGAAAGGGGAACTGGCAGGAGGCTCGACAGCGAATTTTACTTATAGCACAGGAAAAAGACGTGGCACAGAAGGATTGGAAAGGATTACCTCAATTTTAGCTGGAAGCCCCATCCCAGCAGGTTGCTCTCCATGGAGATGCCAGATTGCTGGAGGGCTGTCATATAAAAAATCGGGAGTTTCCGTAGCCTATCACCTTCTCATCTCTCCCAGAGCAGGGAATGGAAAATGTTTGGCTCCGTCCCACCCTTGCCTCTCACCAAGGTGCAGAGCAAAACCAAGCACTTCCTCCATAGCAAAAGGGAAGAAGAACATTTCACATCACACACGGCGATGCTGAAACGCAGCCGCTCCTGCCCAAGGTGGGAAACCACAAGCAAGTGGCCAGCACGTTGCATAAAAAGTGTTGGAGTGGGAAATGAGGGCTCTCAACTCCCTTGTGTTCTCAGTAATACCAACCAGACACCAGCTCCTACCAGACCCGAGCAGGAGGCGTAAATAAACACAAGGCATCAAATGCCCTGCGCTCAGCCAGGTCCTACATCTTCCACGAGGTTTGGAGTGCCCACGCTTGATGGACACGTAGCCATGCACATGGTTGACCCCAGGACACCCCAAAACTCCTCGCTCACAGACCACTGAACGCAGATGTTGGGTGACCCAGAGAGCCTGGAGGCTCTGCTCTCCACTGATGGAGAGGTTCTACCCCAAGATGCTCAGCAGAAAGGTGTTTTCCGGAGAAGCCTGACCCTACCTGTGTAGCCA
>NW_010133436.1:16442-30196 GCF_000699245.1 Pterocles gutturalis | reverse complement strand
AGCGAGGCCGGCATCAGGAATGACAGGCTTGTCCTTGTTCATATCGGCCCGATCTCGAACATAGTCCTTGAAGGTGCCTTTGGGCTTGTGGTTGGGCAGGGCGGCGGGGTAGTCCTCCGAGTCGAAGCTGTCGTAGGAAGGGACGCGCTGCAGGCTCTGGAAGGAGGACTGGCTGCTCCAGGACTGTGTCAGGCGGTCGCAGCTGTCATAGCTCTCTATGCTCTCGAAGGAGTCCTGGCCGCCCAGTTTACCTGCCAAGAAGACGGGCATGTGAGATGTGGCTGGCCAGTACAGGGATGCTCCAGCTTGCCACGGCCAGGAGAATGATGCTTCGCTTGCCCACTGTGCAGGCAGAAGGCAAGCAGGCAAATAATGCTGGCCCATCGTGTCTCATCTCCAAACAAACTCAAAAATATAGCCTGAAACTGGGACATTTTTGTTATCTTCGTAATTCAGAGCAGGGCTGTCTGAGCCACGGAGAATTTCAGGCAGCAAAGGGAGGCAAAGTCAGGGGAAAAACCTAAAGTCCTGACCCTCTGCCTATGACTGGGGCTAACTGGAAATTGTCTTCTGTTTCAAAAAGGCAATGGCAGAGAAATAATCCACTTTAGACAGATATTCAAGGTTCAGTTCAGGTGCCAGGACCTCTTGCTGCTGAAAGCTATAGGTCTGCAACAAGTCCCACTTCTATCTGCCAGCCCTATAGAAATGCTGCTCAGGTATATTCCAGGGCACTGGACACCCACCTTTTTTACTTTTGATGTTTCCTACTAAACTATACAGCAGCATTTTATTGCCATATGTTACAACCAGCTTCCACCCCCCCCAAAATCCCCAAACAGCAGCAGATTTGATGGAAGAGGAGAGCAAAAGGCTGAGAGCTCAAACAGTTATTTTTCCAGTTCTGGTAAGGTGAGCACAGCTGGATTGTATCAAAGCTACTCTCTGGGGTATTTTTAGTAAAAAGCAGAACACGAGAGGCCGGATCCTAATCAATGCTGTGCTGCTTTACACCCATTAGAGACAAGTATACCCTCTGTCCTTAAAGCAGAGAGCTAAAAAAGGATCCAAAGAACAAACTGAAATTGCTCCCTCTGATCTCCCATATGCTGCCGATTGCTCAACATCTTTACTGACAAACGAAGAGCGTAACAGGATCATTTAAGTTCACTAATTTCCCAAACCGGGCTAAAAACAGCTGCTGGGATTGTGCAAGAACTCCTGGAGAAATTTCCATTGGCAGAGCTACCCGCAGCTTGGGCCCAGAGAGTAAATCACAAGGGAACGGGAACGTGGAAGGACGCTGGCGCGCTCCCCCAGACTTTTATTGTGTTGTAGTTTGAAGAGCACTTGCTGCGAAAAGACTCAACTACCGTAGGCTCTGTCCTGACTGCTGGCTTGAGCTCCACGCATCTCCTCCTTCATCCTCAAAAGGTGTTCTGCCTTCAGCCAAACCAACTTCCAAGCCAGCACTGACTTACTTCAAATCAGAGATTCCGGTTTAAGCTCATCTTCCCCTTAATGTGAGTTCATTAGACTGGTCTAAGACACAAAATTTCCCCTTCAATCCCTCCTTGCTAGTTGCTTCCAATGAGCCCAACCTTCAAATGATTCTGCTGGCAATCTCCACGCTTCAAACTCATTTTTTTTCTTTTAGTTTTTTTGAGAATTTCACAGAATACACTCCAATCACTTCCTAAATCCTGCTAAGGGGAAAATAACACTGCTTCATTAATCGGCGTGACCACTTCCCTGAGAAGTCCTGCGGCACAAGCTCGTTTAGAAAAGGAATTAAAAACCTGCCAGATGAACAGCCGCAGTGTCGGAGACGTGACTTGGGGCATTTCATTGAAAATTCATCTAAATTTGACCTAAACATGAGCCTTTGGAAAAAAATCACATCTTGCACCTCCTCGGGAGAAACTTGTTAAAAGAGTTTGGCAGCTACATTGTCCAACCAGACATCCTCAGTGATAAGGCAGAGTGAAACAACTCCCATGGGATCACAAAATCAACTCCTCAAGCCCACACAAAGAAAAGCAAGAGGCGACTATGTGGAAAACCTTCATCCTAAACTTCCCAAGTGCTTGACTTGGCGACTGACTAGCCCTTTAATCTAGTAGAAGGTAAAGATGTAAGTAAATATAAATTAACTGGGCTCTGCTCTATCTTAAAGCTTCTTTCTACCACTCTGGGAGGATTTAAGCCACCCAAAGGCCCTTCTATCTGGCTGAAATGTAGTTTAGTGTGAGCACAGCCGCAGCTTGTTGCATTTCTTCCATTGCAATCAGTTTGTTAAAGTGTTTGCTAACACCAGGGGCCCCTGGGACCCACCAGGCTCTTTCTTCCATCCCCTGGGGCTTTTTTTAGGCTTGCCAGTGAGAACAAGCTCAAGGTAGGATTGCAAAATCACCTATGTTAAAGAAAAGGTCAAGAAAAGGGAAAGACACTGATGGAAGATAGCCAGGAAAACAACTCCAGCGAGGTGAGCTTACCCAAAATCCTACCACCGCTGCCCTTTTGGCTCACCATATCGTCCCATTCACCTCTCTCATATTAACACTCAGCCAGCAGCAGCAGCAGAGGTAAGAATACAAATAATAACTTTCCTGTCGTTAGCTCTCCCAGCTTGGAAAAAGAATGTGGAACTTCAAATGAGCTCCGCTGAGCAAGGCAAACGTTGGAAAAAGAATGTGGAACTTCAAATGAGCACCGCTGAGCAAAGCAAACGCGATGCAGACCTGTAAAGGGGCTCTGGATTTCACAGGGAACCAGCCCATCTTCAGCTCTCGTAGCTGGATGAATGGGTTGAAATGTTCGACATCAAACCTGGCTCACAGCAACGCGCTACTACAATAAATCTGAGGCACGGAGACACCTGGATTCTATTCAGGGTGCGATCGCAGGCAGGTCAGATCTCTTCTCCGTGCCTGAGGTTCCCTACCTGGATGCAGGAGATAATGATACCCTTTTGTCAGTGACTTTGAGCTCTATGGATTCAACTTTTGCTTTGAATACCTACTGTGAGCCAGATCCTCAGCCTTGCATTAAGCGACATAATTACAAAGTAGCCGGGCATCTGGGCTGCATGTGTTCAGAATTTAATAATATTAATTGAAAAGGCATTTGGGCTCCGATCCTCAGAAGTGTTTAGGTGTTTAAATCCCATCATCTCAAACAGGGATCATGTCCCTGTAACTCTTTGGAGATGCAGGGCTGTAGCACAAGGATACAGGGGGTCCTGCAGCTCTGTCGCTGGCTCAACCCATGACGTCTGCATCTCCTAACAAAGCACAGCGCTTGGGTTCACCAGGTTATCAGTTCAAGCAAACAGCCACCAAAATCAATGCAGATAATGGATAAAAACTTTGGATCATCAAGTGTAAAACCCTTCAGAGCCTTGGACAGTAATTCCTGACGAGAATTGTGGGGTTTTGCCTGCTCTCCGAGGAAAATGAGATTTATCCAACCACACAGCAGTCTGTCCTCCCTAATAACCTTTAAAGCTTATTTCAACTTCAAACTCAAGTTTGACATCAAAGTACAGAGCCAGAAATGCCACATTTTTGCAGATGTTGTAAAAACGCCAGCAGAATAGAGAAAAGAAAGACCTTCTTCATGTTTTCCCCAGGCAGAAAGGCAGGGAGGGCTCAAAGCCATCAGGGAACCCATCTGGGAGTTCAATCTCACAAGATTTATAGATTTTTTTTTGCTGGCATTGCACAATGTCCTGATGGCCTTGGCCCCCCCAAAGCACTGTCTATCTCCTACAGAGGGGAGGGCAGCGCTTCTTGTTGATATAGGTGGAGAAAAAGATCAGGAGACAACCCGACTTTACCTCGACTGGTACGTCCCATGCACATGTTATCGGGCGTTACCACTTCTTGCTTGATCGTGAAGTAGTCTGTCTGCAGGGAGTCCGTCTGGACCGGGTCCCGCAGGATGACCGAGGGATAGTCGTTCTCGTACTTGAGGGACAGGAGCTCTTCTGAGCTGATGGGATGGAGGGTCTGGTAGGATTCTGTGATGAAGCTGGGCTCGGAGAACTCAGAGGGTGGCACACACTGTGCGTGTTCGATGCCATAACCTGCCGGCAGAACAGGAGGGTCAGAAAGCACCACAAACACCAACAGGTCAAAGAAACTAGAGCGTTGCTCACTCCCCCTCCAGTATCGCATATCACAGTGAGATTTGAGGTCTGCAGTGCAAGAGGAGATTGCTTTTGGATTTAAAACACCTGGCACAACTGGGCACTCATTTTCAGTAAGGTTTCTAAACGCTACAGAGAGATGGGGTCTTATAATTGCAGCAATTTAAAAAAAAAAGACTTCTTCAACCACCATCAACGTGCGTTACACCGAACTCCTCTCAAGCAAGCTACTAGTGGGGAAAAAAAGCTGGAAAATCATGAAGAGCGTGGTCTCAGCAAAGGAGATATATGGCAAAGAAGTTTAATTGATGCTTGTAATAGATGAGTCACCTCCGCTGTCACCTTTCCCCACTGGCCACAGCCTGGAATCCCAACTACGGTGAGCTGGGGTTTTCTGCTGGGTCATTAAATACATCACGGATTTCAAATGCCATTAAAGAACACCTCCAAACCAATGGCAATGGGAAGTGCAGGAGTCTAGATTGATGATTCGTCCCTTTCCTTGATAGGTTCCTACCTAGCAATCCAGAATTAAGCCTTCTTCCCCCATTCCCTCCCTTTTTTAATATGTTTTTAAAATTTCCCAATGTTCTGGAGCGTTAAGGTTGCTTTTCAGGTCTGCTGAGCTACGGCTTCAAACAAACAGCGCTTGCAAAATCAGATTATGGCATCTCATGGCAGTCACCAAAAAATACAGATGGCTTCTAAATACACCCCAAAAATGACACGCTTTTGCATGCTCTGCCACAACAGAGCAACAACTGCATGGTGCAATCTCCAGGTGATGTAGAGAAATCTCTAATAGGTGGCACTTCCATGCCTAGAAGCACCAGGATGATGCTGATAATTGAGACTTACTAATGAAGTAGTCTGAAGTATAGCGGGATTCTGGATATGCTGTGTTCACTCCGTTCGCTGGGAAGGGTTTTACCTCTTCTGCAAAGAGAAAAGGAAGGAAATGTCACATCTCTATAGGCATACCGTGCTTTGCAAGACTTGCTGTAACGCAGAGAGGTCACAACTTCCTAAAATGCTCCTCTCCGGGTTCAACTGGGATGTTCAAAGGAAAAGAAATGAGTTAGGAGCTGAAATCCCAGTGGAAAAAGTGCTCGATGCACTCGAGTTCCTTTGGGAATCCTCGCTGCAGGCATGCCCAAATTGAAACAAACAAAAAAAACCCAAACCAGAACAGCAACAACTTTCTCAATCAGAGGCTCCAGGTGGTTCTGAAATACTAGTTGCATAATTTCCTCGCTTGCCTCAATTTTTGTCGTCTTTCGTTCTCTTGAGGATTGCTTATCAGGCTTACACGTATGAGCTCACAAAAAAAAAACCTACCATACAAGGCCAGTTGTTTTTCCTGCAAAAGCCCCTATTTTTAGACCAGCAGTAGGTGTGTGCAAGCGAGTGGGCAACACAGACCAAAACCAGTTCCTACAACCCCAAATTAATGCTCCCTCCCAGCCTACACAGCATCTTTTACTTTACACCTGATGCAGGGAGAGGGTCCCACGCTCAGAAAAATTTTGTGGCACTGTCCATCACCCAACTGGTGATGGGCAGCAGGCAAAATTTTAGCCTTTCTATAGGCATAACAAACCGAGAAAGATCATGGATCACATCAGAGCACAGATTCTCCTCTTTCCATTGCTTTTTCCAAGCATTTTGGGCTTGGCGCTGAATTTGCTTTCCCATGTACAAAGCCACATTGCTCCTACCCTGACCAATTTTTCCATTAACACCTTACTCATTCCAGCACGGTATGTGGGCAGAGATACCAGCATGGGAGTTTTTATTTTCTTTGCAGAGGGTAACCATAATAAAAACCACCCAGACAACTCCGGGTTCTGTTTATTTCTGCTGAAACTAAAGAGAAGCGAAATGAAGATAACGCACATTCGCTCACAAGGAACCTAATTTTGGCCCTCTCTCCTGGGGATTGCAGGGTGGAAAATATTCTGGAACAAAAGGAGGTTTTGTGCAAAAACAGAGAGACCTAATGAGAAACGCTCTTGTCCTCTCCCCACGGTGTTTGCCAAGGGGCAGGGTGGGTGACCACAGAGAAAAGAAATCAACCTTCAGCTAGGCTTACAGTCAAGTGGAGGGCACTGCTGACTGCTGGTAACTGAGGAGGTTATTTTAGGCAGAAATTGGGGAAAAAAAAAAAGAAAAAAAAAAAGACTGAAAATACCCAAATCCACGCAGGGAAAAGTCGCCCCATCTGCTGCCATTTTTAAACCCTGAGCAGCCTGTGGTACATGAGTCACTGGCAGAAAGCGCTCACGAGGGAGGCACGGTAGATGAAGGGACAGCAAGGTCACAGCCGGTCCCAGCACGACCCGATGGCAGCGGGGTCACAGCGCTATAGGTAAAGGCAAACATTTTGGGGTTAACCACCACTCCCAGCATCAACACCCCCAAGTGATGCTGGTGGGTGGCTGGGGAAGATGGAAGAGGCAGGGACCAGCAAGCTGGACCCTGAATCCATGGGGAAACCTTGATCTCTTCACATTTCACATCCCCAAGTGGGGACAACTTCTTCCTGGGGAGAGATGTGACAGGGACAGTTTTGCCCATGATGTTTGTACAGCACCAGCACAACAGAACCCAGATCTTGTCAGGGGTTTGGAGATGTACTGCCAGTAAGGCGAGTCCCACGATTCACAGGGAACAGGACTTAGTCCTTGGGGTGAGGCTGGTTATTTCTTGGGAGCTCTTCTTAGTTACTTGCCAAATACTTTGCAGATTTTGCCCTTCTGGGAAGTGTGTTAGGAACCCACCAGAGAAGCTAAGGCTCAGCTTATGCAAGAAGTGAGAAAGTCACCAGTAAAACCGAACACAGAATGGAGACTTCTTGGTTCCCACGGCTATGCGTGGAAACACAGAAACTCAGCTTTATTCTTTTTCATCCTTTCAGAAGCAAAGCTGCAAGAGGCACAAAGATTTCCAGTTGTTTTGTAAAAGCTCCTCTGTCTCAGACCTTTCGCATCCTCATCATCGCAGCATCTGAACACCCTCACCTGTCAACGCCGTAAGGAAACACGCTCCCTACTTTGCTGTGAAACTACAGCACCAAGTTCATCTCCACGCCTAGGGGAATCTGCAGGAAGGAGCAAAGCTCAGCTCTGATGCAAGGTCAGTCCTTGCAGCACATCGCACCCCTCTCCAGCGGATTACAGCACGAAGAAATGAAAGAAGGGTTGCGGGAAGGTAGAGCTGCGGAGAAATCGGACTGACCGCAATGTTTGGCTTTGTTTGGTTAAAGTGCTTGCTGTTGATCTAAGCACTCAAATAAAAATGATGCAAAACAAAAAGAACAGAACAGAAAGAGAGTCAAAGAGCAGAAAAACAGCCTGTCGTGCACAGACCCTGGGAAGAGCCGTGTTTACCTTTTGCAAACCACAGGTAGCAGTAAAATTAGTAATCAGCAATTAACATCCATTTGTCAATGGTTTCCTGGAAGGCATAACTTTCCTCCCCCCTCCCTTTCCTGCCACCAGGACGGGCCCACTGACAAGCACGCAGGGTCGGTATGACAGCACAAGGGATATTCCAGGAAAGCAAAGAGCTCTGCACAAAAACAAGCGAGAGAAAGAGCCCAGATTTGCTGCTGCAAACGGCACATGGCTCAATTAAGGGTGTTAAGCTCTTCACCCTCTTTTTCAAAACCATCCCAGGTTAAGTGTTGCTTGTGCATGCAGATGCTATGAAATCAGCACCCAAAATCAATGTGTGTGTCAATGAAAATTAATGTCCTTAAATGCTGGCATGTGGGACTGGCACAGATGGCTTCTGCTGGGGACACAGCCCCCCTTAACAAAAGACCGTGACACCTTTTGGGCCATGAAAAAGAAAAACAGCTTCCAACCCCAACTGGGAAATGAGGGTGGGATTTTGGTGGTATTGTTGTACCCAGTTCCACTGAAGGAAGTAGTAAAATTCACAACGGGAGCTGAATGAGCCGAGTAAGAATGCTTTGGAAAATCCCACCGTCGTTTCCAGGCAGGCAGAGCATCCCTGCCCGCTGTGGAGTCCTGCCAAGCAGCCAGCGCAAACACCCTTCCTCTTTCAAGAAGTGCCAGGATTTGCGTTGCCTGCCGCTGGTTGGGATGCCCGTTTGAAATCCTACTGGAAAGTTGGGTTGAAAGCTGCTTTTACTGGGATTAAAGCCCAAGGTGAACACCTCATTGCACAGCCAGGCTTTGGAAAAGCTCCAAATCAGGCAAGCCATTCACCCCAGAGACTCACCTTTCTGCAAGATCTCCAGGTGTTCCCAGAGGATATCTCCCACAAAGTCAGGCGCTAGCTCCAGGAAGCACTCCTTGCCCAGGGCGCAGAGGGCAGCTCCGTTCATGCAAAATTTCTGGAAATCCACTCCCTTGAGGCTAAACTCGTTCACCGCCCACATCACCCAGTCCCGCACGTGCGTCTCCGTCCACTGCTGGGGATCTGCACCAAGGGGTTGGAGAAAAGATCCATGAATGTGCAACCACAAGGCACTTCCCCAGGAAAACAGGACACAAACAGTGTCCTGCACTGCACTTGCCCAACCTCATCCCATAGAGATCGGCAGTCCATCGGCACAAGGGTAAAACGTGGTGGAACACCAACCTATGGTTTGGATCAGCCCTATTTGCAGAAATATGTCATAGATGAAATGAACTTGGGATTTTTAAAAATCCCACCAGTTCTCTGACCCCTTCTCCCACCCATTTCTCCACTTTTCTTGGCGACCTGGCAGGAGGATGTGATCTCTGCGGCTACGATGGTTGCTCACTGGGAAACCGCGTCTTACCTTTGGGGATTCCCAGCCGCTGTTGCTCTTTGGCGAAGCCACTGAAGGTGGCTTTCAATGCCTGAGACATCATTTCTTTGCTGCTGGGAGTTAATAAAGGCACATCGGCACATTCCATATCTGAAAGAAGAGAGAAAAGTGGCCGTAAGGACACGGGACTGGGAAAGATGACAGAAGTCTTCATAACACGGCAGATGTTGAACTGTCAGAAAAACAGAGCACTCCATTTCATTTTTTTCTTCTGAAATTGTCACACCCAGACCTATAAATCTATACCCTTCTTAAATACAAGAAAAATAAGCGTGCTTATAGTAAACCTGTGCTTAAAGGGCATAGAGGAGCCACACGTGGTGAGATTGGTTACACGGAGCACATGGTCTCCCTACAACTCAACCATTTATATGCTACTGGAAATTCGACGGTGATATCAAGGACCTTTACAGACATCACCGCAGGTGGCATCTGGAGCCTGGGAGATAGCTGAGCAGCTCCAGATAAAGATAAAGCAGGGAGAAAAGCATCTCTGAGTTACCGCTCCACCTCTGGGCATCCTGGTCCAAAGAAAAGCAAGAGGGGGGGGAAAAAAATGAATTTTAAAGAATCACGGGCAATCCTGGAAACAGTAAGGCTGAGGGAGGATGAAGAACCGGGAGAAAACCCATCTGAGGAGAGAGGGAAAACAAAGAGCTGGAAAATCCCACATTAGCACAGAGTTACATCACGCGCAGCCCATACGACACGATTTGGGGTGAGTCACCGAACAATGCTCAGCTGCCCCATGGGAGAGCGCGGGGCCAAGCCGTGAGCCGAGACTTGGAGTAAATCCTGATGAGAAGCAAAGCTCTTCCTTTCTTTTTTTTTTTTTTTTCCTCTTTTTCTAATTTATTGGGAAGGAGGCGGGTATTCGTAGCCAAAGAGTTTCATAAACAAAAGCAACCGTTCAAAAAAAAAAAAAATCCTCAATCTGAATAAAGGTTTGGCTCTTTTTCATATACTTTCATCATTCCTAAAAAACATCTTTCGCAGAGAAGGAAAGCCTCGTAGAACCACTGTCTCGAACGGCTGAACTTTATCAGTCTCCTGTGTAAATCTTCCACCTGAGGCTGGTTTAGCACTGGAGCCTATTGGAAATTTTTCAATGCAAACTGTTCTCAGTGGAAAAATGCAACATGCGTGAGCTTTTGGGGTGTTTCAACGAACGTCTGGATGTAGCCATCAAAAATCACAGAATTCTCTGTTTTGTGGAAATCCCAGCCGATCCCAGGTACCATTTAAAGTCCAAACAACACCACGTTGGGGTTTTTTTTTCCAAGTGGGAAACCAGGCGTTGGGTCACTAACCCCCCAAGAGCAGCTCTGCAGCACAGGGTGAGGCTGACCATGCCGCCAAACATCCCCAAACCATCAGCTGGATGCACCAAATGCAGTTCCACCATCGAACCAAAAAAAAGCCAATTTTCTTTCTCCACCTTTGCACCTTCAACTTATTGTCCTCAAGTAAAAGATGTGCAAAATCACCCCCTCTATTTGCAGCTCCCTCCAAGGCATTCAAATAATGGATTTGCACTTTTCTTTGCTCAGGTAGGACGAGTAAAATCCCCAACACTGAGCCTCTCAGGACCCGATTCCTCCCCCTTACCCCACCACATAAAGGTCCCTGCCACAGTGGAAGACCTTTGAAAGCAAATAATCCATTCCAAAAAGCTATCTGGCAAATTACACTTCATTATTTACTCGATTTGGCTGGAGAGGGCACGGAAAAACGAGCAAGGCACCCTCGCCTATCTCTGTTCTCCATCTGCTTGCTTTGAGATAACGCTGGGAGAAAGTGGTTCCGTGCCCCTTTCCCTTCATCCTCATGTTACATTTTAATGCTTCGTTTGCTGGGCTCTGTGGTTACAGGGACCACCCAGGAATCCGCTCCCCTCCGCCGGGGCTGGTTAAACGGCAGCTCACTGCTCCCGGCTGCTATGGGAAGATGAGTCAGAGTTAAGCTAAAGAAAACGTTTTCTAACCCCAATTTTCTTGACACTGAATCACTCGTGAAAACCTGAGCAGAGATGACCTCCTTAGGCAAGCCACGAAGAGCGCCAGGGTGCGTGTAAAATCTTATTTTTATCTCTGCAATACAAGCGAGTACCTATCGCCGATCCCCCCGTTCTCTCCGGCAGGATTCGTGGGGTTGGGTTCGCACATTCTCAGCGAATCGATTTTTCAGTAGCGGCGGGGACAAGGTTTCGGTTTAGGAAGGTGAACGCTGAGCTCTGCACAAACAAGATGTCAAAACAGGGAAGACTTAAAAGTGATTCCCAGGGACGAGGTCAGCAGGGAAGCAAACAGTCTATTTTCAAATTAAAAAAAAAAAAAAAAATTCTAAAGCTAAGTGCCAGAGGAGGGGTTCTATTTAAACTCCAAAATAAACCAAAATGTGCATTTCAAGGCTTCTCCTTCAAAATACCTTGCACTCGGCAGATTTAGGATTGAAACATCATCTACTCTTTTTTTTTCCTTAGACCATAGCTACTGCTTAAAATTTCTTTAGAAGACAAAACAGCCAAAAAGCCCCAAGCCTGCTAACGCTTGCAGAAGCCTTATTTTAGTCAGCAGCATCCCACTTCTAGAGAAAAGCTCACCGTGTAAAACTAACCGTGTTTGTAAAGCTCGGCATACGTGTTTGTGGACAAGTCCGAGCTGTGTGATCCGAAAGAGATGGGGGGGACAGATGGTTTTTCATCTAAATTCTGCCACTGCCAGTTTTGAGATAAGGAATTTACGTAAATATCACTTTCTTGGTTAATCCCTGCGTGTCCAGGGAGCACGAGGGGCTTTACCCGGCTCTGCCCGACGCAGCTTTGCTGGATCAAGCCCTGGTGATGTCCTCCAGCACCCGCAGACAAATTCTTCGCCTTCAGTTTGGGATGCCTAAAGGTCAGAGCCAAGCAGAATTTCGGTGACAAAAGCAACCCAGGCTTAGCTCCCCTGGTTTCAGCTTTCACCGCCATCTGAAACCTGTTTCCGAGATTTTAATCAATCTCACACAAATAAAATGTCTCCTTTTGTGTACCTCCTGCTGTCCCCAAAGTACACACACGGGCTCGGAAGAAATAGATGGGAGGGAACATTACCCAGCACCAAAGCCAGCTGTTACACCTAAGCTCAGCTGAGAAATTTCAAGGTTTTAATCCAAAAAGCAAGCGCAGCAGCGGGGGCCAGGCGACTCCGGCTTTGCATCCCAGCCTGGGTTTGCTGTATCGTTTTTTACGACGCCCATTAAAGCCTCATCGACACGGCTGCCACGTGCAGTTTGCTGCCTCGATGCCATGTCCTCCTCTCGCTGCCACTGCACTGCCAGGGAACTGCATTTGATTTTCCTCCTGGGAGACCAGGCAGGGTGTTATGGTTTGATTTTTAAATACTACCAGGAGTCGCAGGCGCTCTGGAAAATTATGTCACCAGCATCCCCAGCATCTGTAGAGCAGAGATAAATAATTTGCCTTGCGCGGTGGGAAGGCAGAGAGGGACATTTATTCATCTGGCTGTGGCTTTCCAAAGCAAGGAGGGATCTGGGGGGCTCAGAACCTCAGAGGTTTCTCAAAACAAGACCCCCATTTTTCCTCCAGCTCACTGACATCCCTGGGGATGGGACTGCAGAAAAAGCAAGAGGATATAATTATATAATAACAACTCTGCCATTGCCAAGAGCCAGCGCTGCATCCCTAGATGGGTTTTATGCCAAGGGGGACCTGCCCAAAACCCACTACCCAGCTTGGACCAAAAGATGTGGAGCCTGGGAGAAAACCAGCCAGAAAATAGACAAAAGAGGCCAAGATCACCAAGTTCATCTCCCAGCCAAATCCCCGCTCTGCTCTCACCAGGCTCCACATGTATAAACTACTTCGATGCATCTGATTTTTTTAAAAGACGATGATTTACAAACTTTAGGGATTTTGACCTTAAAACACAAGCGACTCTGCTGCACGCCAAAGCGTTAGCATCTGATTGTATAAGCAAAATAAATGGCAGCAAAGGAAAAAAAAAATGCTCTAAGCAGGAGGATGGGACCAAAGTCATTTTTCACCCGAGTTTCCACTCGGGGTCAATGCATCTTTAAAGCTCCCCTCGGCCACTCACTTTTTTTCCCATCACAAGCCCCAGTGAGTCCTTGTCTGGTCGCCGCTATTTTACCCGGTAGCCCACGTGTAAATGGATGTAGGGCAGGTCAGAGTGGAGCCAGCTGACCCGGCGGCCTCTGCCTGCCCTCGCTCTGATGGATGGACACCAAGGTCAGAAACCCAACATGCTGTTGTCTCAGGTACAAACCCCGCTCTCTGCCCAGCCTCCTCTTTCTCCCCTTCCCAGACCCAAGAGCAACCCCACTGCATGCTGGTACCATGGGGAGTTGGTGGGCTGAAGGCACGGGACAGGTCTGGGAGAAGATGTGTGGTGGTTTCAAACCAGAACATTTGCAGAGAGGCAAGAAAAATCATCTCTCGGGGACTGCGCCTGAATTTATAGAATCATAGAATAGCTTGAGTTGGAAGGGACCATGGAGGTCATCTAGTCCACCCCCCCCTGCAGTAAGCAAGGGACAATTTGTGCCTGTCCCCCTCAAAAGGCCTCTGTCCTAGAGCCCTGAGCCTCCTCTGAGCCCCCATCCTCGACAGCCACCCCACCTTGAGGTGTCCACGGTCCAGGACATTCCCCTGCTGCTGGATGTCTGCGAGGGAGGAAGAGGAGTTTCTCAGAGGGTCTGCAAGGAGGAACATGGGTTTGCCCTCCCACCCTCTTCCCGTGCACCCATGGTGTGACC